>NW_021836532.1:15000-23433 GCF_006345805.1 Octopus sinensis | reverse complement strand
CATGCATTGCCACAGCAAACATCACTACGCAAATTGATATATCTATGGACACCCATGCACACACACATAGACATAAACACACAGACACACACATACATGGACATCATAACGCACATACTCAGACATTAACACACACACAACACACACACACATACACACTCACATTAAGACACATAGCTGTTACGTTATATGGATTGACACAGAAAAAAAGATGATGTGTGTTTTTCCAGAGATTTCATACCAGAATGTAAACTGCTTAAATCTGGAAAATATCTTCACCTTTCTCAGGGTAGATACCATTTCACACAAACACACACACATACACACCATACACACACACACACAGACACACACACACACACACACACACACACTATACACACACACACACACACACCACCACATACAACACACACACACACACACACACACACACACTATACACACACACACACACACCATACACACACACACACACAGAGAGAGACACACACACACACACCACACACACACACCATACACACACACACAGACACACACACACCATACACACACACACACCACACACACACACCATACACACACCATACACACACACACACACACCATACACACACACACACCATATACACACACACAGACACACACACACACACACACAGACACCATATACACACACACAGACACACAGACACACACACACACACACACACACACACACACTCACATATACATGTATGTATGTTTAGGCACAAATATGGCTGTACGTTTAAAGAAGTTTGCTTTCATTGGGCAAGTGTCTGCTACTATAGCCCTAGGCTGACCAAAGCCTTGTGAGTAGGTTTTGAAAGTAGAAAACTGAAAGAAGCCTATCACATATACATATATGTGTGTGTATACACACACACACACACACACACACTCATGGGATTAGTAAGGGATTAGTAATCCAAGTACAATACTTCTCAAGCTCTCTGCGGATAAAAATACACCAGGCTCACAAAAAATGTCTTGTGACCAGTGTTATTCTACAAGTAATCTGAAATCAAAGTCCACGATCAGGCGGATTTCTATGCCCATGGTTCCATTATCCAGTTAAGATGGTCAAAGTTTTCCGCTAGTGGTTTTCTGTCAATCATTTGATCATTTGATAAGATTGAACCATGAATGCACCAAAATGCATTTCTGCAGCAACTGTAAACCTATAGTAAATAAATAAATGTATATTACCCATTATTTCTGACTATTTTATATACATACATACATACGTACATATGTGGCACTCCATCAGTTGCGTAAAATATTGAGTTTTCTCGAATTTTTGCTTAATTGTGGGGCAAATTGAAAGAAATTTGTATGCCATGACCGAATGGAAGTACTTGAAAAATCATAGGTAAACTCTAATTGAAGAAATTGTGTGAGGAGTAAATCGTTATGTATTTATTTGTTTGTTTGCTGTGTATTTTTCTTTTGAGTAGTGGTTTAAGGTACACTTGCAAAGAGAAAGTAGGAGAAATTAGGGTGATAGCATGAGTTAAGCAGTTCATCACTGTTATATAAATACTTTCACTTTAATTGTTGCACACTTGCAAAGAGAAAGTAGCAGAAAGTGTGGTGGTAATGGTAGGAGTGAAGCACTTTAAATTAAAGAGGGAAATCGTAAACTATTGAGTTTTTTCGAATTTTTGCTTAATTGGGGGTGAAATTGAAAAAACTTTACATGCCACGACCCGATGGAATCTACTTGTAAAAATGATAGGTAAATTCCAATTGAAGAAATTCTATATTGTAGAATTGTATAAAAAACAAACGGTTTGGGAGGCAGAGAAAATCTGCCTTTTATCATAAGAGATGAGGTTAAATAGCAAAATGGAGAGACTTTTGCATAATAGCAACAATATCTACAGAGTTTACAATGTCTATTATATGTAGGATCAACAAAAAAAGTACCCCATCCAGAGGGAGATAAACATCATTTAATACATGCAATTCAAAAAAGAGCTACTAATAGTTCCATGCTTTAGAGGTACAATAAATTAGCATATAGGGGTAGGAATGGCTGTGTGGTATGTAGCTTGTTAACAAACCACATGGTTCTAGGTTCAGTCCCACTGCATGGCACCTTGGCAAGTGTCTTCTACTATAGCCTCAGGCCGACCAAAGCCTTGTGAGTGGATTTGGTAGATAGAAACTGAAAGAAGCCCATAGTATATATGTATATACATACATATATATATATATATGTGTGTGTATATATATATATATATATATATATTTATGTATGTGTATATAGTGGTGTGTTGTCCGCGTTTGCCCCCCCCCTCCCATTGCTTGACAACTGATGTTGGTGTGTTTACATCCCTGTAACTTCGTGGTTTAGCAAAAGAGACCAATAGAATAAGTACTAGGCTCAAAAAAAATAATAAGTTGATTTGTTCAACTAAAGGCAGTGCTCCAGCATGGCTGCAGTCAAATGACTGAAACAAATAAAGAAATAAATTAATATATATATATATATATATATATATATATATATATATATATATATATATACATATAAAATGAGCCAAGAGAAGTAATCCAGAGTGGTTGGTGACATGAAAACAAAGAAATAAAAATGTAACTAAAGGTGTATCAAATACCATACAAGACAAAATCTTGATTCATCAAAATTATCCTCCATTCCAGAGAAGTGTGAAAAAATTTCTTGTGGTTATTCAGGACCAACTCTAAATGAGAAGGGGGAGATAATCTCAAGAGACATAGAGTACTCTAAAATTGGCAAGCCATTACAGAAAATACAGTCTGATTGTCTGAGAGGAGCAGACTACTGTTCACATATGGAGGGAAGCACTCCGTCGGTTACGACGATGAGGGTTCCGGTTGATCCGAATCAACGGAACAGCCTGCTCGTAAAATTAACGTGTAAGTGGCTGAGCACTCCACAGACACGTGCACCCTTAACGTAGTTCTCGGGGATATTCAGCGTGACACAGAGAGTGACAAGGCCGGCCCTTTGAAATACAGGTACAACAGAATCAGGAAGTAAGAGTGAGAGAAAGTTGTGGTGAAAGAGTACAGCAGGGATCACCACCATCCCTGCCGGAGCCTCGTGGAGCTTTTTAGGTGTTTTCGCTCAATAAACACTCACAACGCCCGGTCTGGGAATCGAAACCGCGATCCTATGACCGCGAGTCCGCTGCCCTAACCACTGGGCCATTGCGCCTCCACTTGTTCACATATATTTCTACCTTAATCAGCATCATCAGGTCAGCAGTTGTCTGAACTTGACTTCAGAAGAAAAAGAGCCTTGATGAAGGTTGACCTTAAAATGCCAAACTTCCCAAAGGAGACAATAAAGGACAGCTGCAAATAATGGCACTCTGCCAGGAAGAATCTGTCCAACCCAGATCTGTCCAACCCTTACAAACATAGGAACATGATGATGGTATATATTACTCTTTTACTCTCTTTTACTTGTTTCAGTCATTTGACTGCGGCCATGCTGGAGCACCGCCTTCATTCGAGCAACTCGACCCCGGGACTTATTCTTTTGTAAGCCCAGTACTTATTTTATCGGTCACTTTTGCCGAACCGCTAAGTAACGGGGACATAAACACACCGGCATCGGTTGTCAAGCAATGCTAGGGGAACAAACACAGACACACAAACACACACACGCATACATATATATACATATATACACAACGGGCTTCTTTCAGTTTCCGTCTACCAAATCCACTCACAAGGCTTTGGTCGGCCCGAGGCTATAGTAGAAGGCACTTGCCCAAGGTGCCATATTATTCATGGATATATATATATATATTATATATATATATATATTATATATATATTACAGACATTAATAGACTTGTAAGTACATATCTTATCTTTATATCTGGCAGCAACATTTACTAAATATGTTCACACATACATGGAAACCCATTCACCCAGATGTGTGTGTGTCTGTGTGTGTATGGGTGAGTGATACACTAACATCCATAAAATCACTAAACATCTCTCTACAGCACTTACAAAATAAATACATAAATTACATGTACACATACATTCACTGTGTGTGTGTGTGTGTATGTTTGTATATATTATATGTATGTATGTATTTACTTATAAATTATATATGTGTGTATGTGTGTGTGTGTGTGTGTGTGCATTGCTTTGTAACAGCCATTAAACACACACACACACCACTCCACTTATCTAAAGATCTCTCTATAACATTCCATTGTTAGATACTCACAACACACTCACACATAGACACAGAGTCACATACAGCCGGCAGATATAGGAGTGTACACACACACCACACACACACACACACACACACACACACACATACACACACACACGTACATACACACGTACATACATACACACATTTAAAGATTCCCATCTACACTGTTCAGAAAGGATGGGGATGGGAAGAGGACCCAAGATCCACCTGTCAACAATAGGGACTTTCAGGCTCCCTGCCCTCCCTCATTTCATCCCCACCCCACCCCCGCTTACTGTCATTTCAGCTTCACTCCCACCCCATTCCATCCACGTTATTTGACACCCACCCACCCACTCACCTCACCCCATTATTTCAAATTATAATTTACAAAGGAGGCAGTGGTGGAAAGGGAGGGAGGGGTTTCACTACTTCTCTTCACCCCAGCAACAACTTGTAGAGAACTCAGTATGGAAATCTAATAAGTTAAGCCTTATATGGAATCCTAAATTCCTTCTTTAACCTCCTCTGCAACGAGGATGCCAACTTTATTCCAGTCATGTTTCTACTGAATCTCTGACAGCTTTAATTTACTCCCAACGAAATACCATATTTGACACATAAAATACAAGTTCCGCATTATTCTTGAACAGTTCTCTGTTTCCTGTGCAGGGTTTGTTGACCCTGCCAGTGCTGGTGCCACGTAACAAGCATCCAGTCCACACTGTAAGGTGGTTGGCATTTGGAAGGGCACCCAGCTGTAAAAATCATGCCAAAACTAACCTCACCTGTGCTAGTGCCATGTAAAAAGCATTCAGTCCACACTGTAAGGTAGTTGGCATTTGGAAGGGCACCCAGCTGTAAAAATCATGCCAAAACTAACCTCACCTGTGCTGGTGCCACGTAAAAAGCATCCAGTCCCCACTGTAAGGTGGTTGGCATTTGGAAGGGCATCCAGCTGTAAAAATCATGCCAAAATTAACCTCACCTGTGCTGGTGCCATGTAAAAAGCATCCAGTCCACACTGTAAGGTGGTTGGCATTTGGAAGGGCATCCAGCTGTAAAAATCATGCCAAAATTAACCTCACCTGTGCTAGTGCCACGTAAAAAGCATCCAGTCCACACTGTAAGGTGGTTGGCATTTGGAAGGGCACCCAGCTGTAAAAATCATGCCAAAACTAACCTCACCTGTGCTGGTGCTACGTAACAAGCATCCAGTCCACACTGTAAGGTGGTTGGCATTTGGAAGGGCACCCAGCTGTGAAAATAATGCCAAAACTAACCTCGCCTGTGCTAGTGCAACGTAACAAGCATCCAGTCCACACTGTAAGGTGGTTGGCATTTGGAAGGGCATCCAGCTGTAAAAATCATGCCAAAACTAACCTCACCTGTGCTAGTGCCATGTAAAAAGCACTGAGCCCACTCTGCAGAGTGGTTGGTGTTAGGAAGGGCATCCAGCCGTAAAATCCCTGCCAAAACAGACACAGCAGCCTAGAGTAGTTTTTCTACCTGGCTGGCTCCTGTCAACTGTCCTACCTGTGCATGCATGGAAGGTGGACATTAAGTGATGATGATGATGATGGTGATTGTTAAAGGTTTAGTCTTAGAATCTATGACTGATGTTGTTCTGTTGGTATTTGATTTTGGGTGTTTGGTTTAGCCTCCGACAGAACCAGTTTCACATCTGAGCTTGGAACTAACCAGTTTCTTAGTCATGGATTTGTTATGAAGACAAAACACTGATATCTATTGAGATTTAAAGAATAACAAAAAATATTTATTCTTTTTGTAAACAAAAAGGCACAGGAGTGGCTGTGTGGTAAGTAGCTTGCTAATCAACCACATGGTTCCGGGTTCAGTCCCACTGCGTGGCATCTTGGGCAGGTGTCTTCTGCTATAGCCCCGGGCCGACCAAAGCCTTGTGAGTGGATTTGGTAGACGGAAACTGAAAGAAGCCTGTCGTATATATGTATATATGTGTGTATATGTATGTGTTTGTGTGTCTGTGTTTGTCCCCCTAGCATTGCTTGACAACCGATGCTGGTGTGTTTACGTCCCTGTCACTTAGCGGTTCGGCAAAAGAGACCGATAGAATAAGTACTGGGCTTACAAAAGAATAAGTCCCGGGGTCAATTTGCTCGACTAAAGGCGGTGCTCCAGCATGGCTGCAGTCAAATGACTGAAACATGTAAAAGAGTAAAAGAGTAAAAGAGTAAAGAAAAATGTTGTTGTTGTTATGAACAACAGAGTTTGGAAATAATTGTTTTTGGATTGCTGCAGTCAGAATGTGGTCGGCTGCTGCTTGTGCTACTGTCTTCCAATTGTTTCTTGTTCACAACCTGTTCCTTGTTGTAATTGCTGTTAGCTTGGATCAGCTGTTGTCTCTTTATTGTCTAGATGCTGTATATCTGCCATCTCATCTATTCATAGTAGCTAAGGTGTGCTGAATATATAGTGGAGGTTAGGCTCAGAATAAAAATGCATCAAAAGATGAAATCGTTGCTTAAGCGGGGGTCCATGTGAAGTTTTGATTTTACTCTTTACTCTTTACTCTTTTACTTGTTTCAGTCATTTGACTGCGGCCATGCTGGAGCACCGCCTTTAGTCGAGCAACTCGACCCCGAGACTTATTCTTTGTAAGCCCAGTACTTATTCTATCGGTCTCTTTTGCCGAACCGCTAAGTGACGGGGACATAAACACACCAGCATCGGCTGTCAAGCAATGCTAGGGGGACAAACACAGACACACAAACACACACACATACATATATATACATATACATATATACAACAGGCTTCTTTCAGTTTCTGTCTACCAAATCCATTCACAAGGCATTGGTCGGCCCGGGGCTATAGCAGAAGACACTTGCCCAAGATGCCACGCAGTGGGACTGAACCTGGAACCATGTGGTTGGTAAACAAGCTCCTTACCACACAGCCACTCCTGATTGGGCAGATTTTTTCAATAACATGGATAATATTCTAGCAAATTGCAACATCAGGTATAGCGATTTGATTGCAAAATATTCTTCTACAGAGTTGATAGGAAGCACATAGTTGGGAAAATCAAACTTCCCAAATATAGATCTAAGGAAAAGGAAGACATATATTGATAGACTCAATCATTAGCAATGGGTATTTAATTGATCCTTGTTGAGGCCTTAACCATTTAGCATTCAGATTATTCTGATGAAGGTAATTCTTATTTAATCGAATATTTTTGAATTAATCTTGCATCATCTTATGGTGTCAAGATTTTGATGGTGCGATTGTTTTAAGGACGAAATTTTAGAGTAGATACGAGGGGGTGGATGTGGTCAGTTTGAACATAAAGTAAAGTAAAGACCCCCTTCGGTCATGAGTGACCATGGGATTGCACCTAGAAAGTTACCCTCCTAGACACAAGTCCGGGCAAGGTTGTTTATGGAAGACCAGCAGTCGCCCATGCATACCAGCCTCCCCTCTCCACGCCACCAGTGTTATCCAAGGGAAAGACAAAGGTCGATACAGCTTGGCACCAGTGACGTCGCAACTCATTTCTACAGCTGAGTGAACTGGAGCAACGTGAAATAAAGTGCCTTGCTCAAGAACACAACACGCAGCCCGGTCCGGAACAGGAGGAATATTTGGGCTGGTTATGGCCAGTTTAAATGCAAAAGGGTTTAACCCTTTAGTGTTCAGATTATTCTATCAAACATAATGCTTATTGATTCCCATTGATTTGAATTAATCATGCATTATCTCATATCTTCAAGATCTTGATGGTGTAATTACTTCATGTAGAATAACATTATAGGGTAGGTGTGAGAGCCTGGATCTGGTCAGTTTGAACATAAAACAGATTAACTATTTTGGCCGGATATGGCCAGTTTAAATGCAAAAGGGTTTAAAGAAGCACCCCCATTGGTAATGACAAATGTGCACAAAATTATAGAATCATTTGCAAACTTCAAGAATTTGTCTTTTGTTTGATTGATATTAGAAACATCCTTCCATCCAGCCATCCTTCTTCTCCATCCACTATTCAGGAAAGAGGTGGGGTATGGGTGACTAAAACAAATTGTTAGAGTGTTAGGCAGAATGTTTTATGGTATTTGTGTGTTCTGAGTTCAAATCCTATGAAGGCTGACTTTGTATTTCATTGTTTTGGGGCTGAACTACCAATCCAGAGCAGTAATAAATTGATGGAACTGTTAGAAGGT
>NW_021836532.1:5000-12500 GCF_006345805.1 Octopus sinensis | reverse complement strand
TATTGGTGCCACCACTACTACCACAGTAGCATTGACAAAACCAACACCATCACCACCACCACCGCTACCACGACCGTCAATAATAATGACTGATCTGAACTTGTACATGGTTGCTCATGCTGCAAGAAATAGCAGTCAAGTCTCCCTCAGATATCACTGTGCACTGTTAAAACAAGATTCAATTGGATAATGTAATCTTAGATAAATAAAGACAAATAAAAAAAAAGAAAAGAAAAGGATTACATGTTGCTATGGAATGCTTTTTTATCATAGTTTGGCTGGATTAGAGCTGACCTGGGGTTAAACAACAATGATATTAGTAAGTTAAGACAACAACAGCATCTTTACAGGGTTGTGTGCCAAGCTAGAAATAGCAGTTAAAGGTGACGAGCTGGCAGAAATGTTAGCACGCTGATCAAAAATGCCTAGCAATATTTCGTCTGCCGTTACGTTCTGAGTTCAAATTCTGCCTAGGTTGACTTTGCCTTTCATCCTTTTGAGGTCATTAAATTAAGTACCAGTTACGTCCTGGGGTCGATGTAATCGACTTAATCCTTTTGTCTCTCCTTGTTTGTCCCCTCTATGTTTGTGGGCAATAAAAAAATAAGAAATAGTTAAGAACACATTAGATACTGCAGCTCTAGATAAGGAAGGAGTGATGGCTTGTAGCTTAGTGGTTAGGCCGTAGCATTCACAATCACAAGATTGTAATGTTGATTCCTGGATCAGCTGCGTTCTTGAACAAAAATTCTTCATCTTGCATTGCTCTGCAATCATTTCGACATCTGATGTGTGGTACACTGTACTCTGTTACAGTAACTTGGTACAGGAAGCAAGCTAATGCACAGCACATACATTTAATTACTCTAAACTAGCAGTCCTCAACCAGGGTCCATGAATGACCCTTGGGGGTCTTAATAAAGAAAGGATGTATTACATAAGGTTACATGAGCAGCCTTTTTCAAGAAGTGGGCCACATGTGACACATTGCTCATCGTCAGGTGGGCCATACTACTAAAAAATCAAAAAAAAATCCAAGGTAGTTTTTTATTTAGGTGTACCATTTAGAAAATCCCACAACTGCAGTTTGCCCACCACTGTCTTTTCATTTATCTTTCATTTGTTTCAGTCACATTTGACTGTGGCCATGCTGGGGCACCACTTGAAGAATTTTTAGTCGAATGTATTGACCCCAGTGCTTTTTTTCTTTTTTAAGAATGGTGCTTATTCTATCAGTATCTTTTACGAAAACTACTGGGCTACAGGGATGTAAACACACCAACACTGGTTATCAATCAGTTGTGGTGGACAAATACACACACACACACACACCCACACACACCATATATAATTGACAAAAAGTTGGAGTCAACAAGAAGGGGTACTGTTGGACATTTACTTTTTAATCACTACAATTGTTTCCACATAATGTAGTTCTCCAGGTGTGAAGGTACTTGATTATGCAACTGTTTCCCTGCATTGACTGTTCACTAAAAGACATCCCCAAACCAACCAAAAATGGGGATGGAAGCACTCCGTCGGTTACGACGATGAGGGTTCCGGTTGATCCGAATCAACGGAACAGCCTGCTCGTGGAATTAACGTGTAAGTGACTGAGCACTCCACAGACACGTGTACCCTTCACGTAGTTCTCGGGGATATTCAGCGTGACACAGAGAGTGACAAGGCCGACCCTTTGAAATACAGGTACAACAGAAACAGGAAGTAAGAGTGAGAGAAAGTTGTGGTGAAAGAGTACAGCAGGGATCACCACCATCCCTGCCAGAGCCTCGTGAAGCT
Source organism: Octopus sinensis (assembly GCF_006345805.1). Taxonomy (NCBI): domain Eukaryota; kingdom Metazoa; phylum Mollusca; class Cephalopoda; order Octopoda; family Octopodidae; genus Octopus; species Octopus sinensis. The sequence continues at coordinate 10,700 of NW_021836532.1, read as the reverse complement.
TTAGGTGTTTTTGCTCAATAAACACTCACAACGCCCGGTCTGGGAATCGAAACCGCGATCCTATGACCGCGAGTCCGCTGCCCTAACCACTGGGCCATTGCGCCTCCACCAACCAAAAATGAATGCTTAATTCAAAGAAGGCTTACCAATGGCCCTTCAGCGACAACACACACTGATAAGGTCAGTGACTACTACTAAATTCAGGCCATGACAGACAGACAGGATGCCCTTGAAGCTGAGGACTTTGAACTTACAGAGACAATATTTACATATCGCCTGAGGAAGCACAATTAGATCTCAAAATGCAGAGAAACAGTTGCATAACCAAGTCCCTGCACATCTGGAGAAGTATATTGTGTGGAAACAATTATAGTGATTATAAAATAAATGTCCAACCGTACCCCTTCCTGTTGACTCCAAATTTTTTTCATTTATCTATTCACACTCGACAGATGCCCAAACACAAACCTGGAGGTATGTATATTACTACCACGGGATAACTCGGGATGTAATCTGAAGGTGGACAAGCTTTATGCTGTACTCTACTATGTTCTTAACAGAATATATCATAACTATATATATATATATAAATATGAGAGAGAGCGACCACCATGTGGTCTACTCTAGTGCTAAAAATAGATCCACTATGGTATAGCCACTAAAAAATTGTTTCCAAGGAGAAAAACAATTTTTTAGTGGCTATACCATAGTGGATCTATTTTTAGTACTAGAGTAGATCACATAGTGGTCGCTCTCATATTTATGTATAAATTTGTATTGTATCCCTGGTTTTTATGTGCTAAGCCACTTGGTGTTAAATTGATGGTATTATTAAACTAATATCAAATTTTTCACCCTCATTTATGAATATATATATATATATATATATATATATATATGTAGGTCCGGGTTGAGTCGGGGTTAACCACAGTAAATAAGGTACTCAATACATGGCAGAGTAAAGTAATTATTTTATAGAAGGAGCTTCTACAGGACTAGAACTGTTTCATTCAGATGAAATCTTCAGGAAGCTTCCTGATGATTTCATCTGAATGAAACAGTTCTAGTCCTGTAGAAGCTCCTTCTATAAAATAAAATATATATATATACGATGGGCTTCTTTCAGTTTCTGCCTACCAAATCCACCCTGGAGGTTTTGGTTAACCCAAAGCAATAATAGGAAACATTTGCCAAGGTATCACGCAATGAGACTGAACCTGGAACCATGTGGTTGGGAAGCAAGTTTCTTAACGCACAGCTAAGCCTGCCCACCATCTGTAAAATGATAAAAGACTGGATGGTCATGGATGGAAAGTTTTAGATCAAAGATCTGTTGAACCAAAGCTGGCCTAAGACTAAACTTCAACACAACTGGCCCCAACCACCAACAAAAGACATCTCTCATAAAAGACCCCCTGCAAATAAAACAAAAAAAAATAGAAGCAAATATTCTGATACATTAGATAATGTACTTCTAGGTACACAACGTTTGAAATTTTTTAAAAAATGGTGTGGGCATGGCTGGAATGCTTTTGATCTTCTGCTCAATTAGGGCCTACTAAGGAGCTAAACAAAATATTAACCACCTATAAAAACATCAACTACCACCACCACCACCACCACCATGACGACGACAATGATATCTGCCACCACCACCACCACCACCACCACCGCCATCACAATAATGATGACAACCATCACCACTGTCATTGCAAAACAGCATAAATATCCCCAAACACTTTCTGTGTGTGTGTGTGTGTGTGTGTGTGCCTGCATGCAAGCATGTATACATGTTTTCTTTTTAACCTACCCCTACCTCTGCCACCCAGCCATCCACCCCGGCTTCATGAAGAATTCTGATTTAGGTGTGGTTTGTTTACCAAACACCAGAGATTTTGTCAGTAATTGGAAAGCAAAACTGGATATATATATATATATATATATACATTAAATATATATATATACATACATATATACATTTATATATATATATATATATATACACACATGTGTATCTATAGACACACATACATAAATGATATTGGAAATGGCAGGGTATGAAGCAGGACAGTGTTCTACAACTTTACAGTTCATGGAATTGATGGTGGAATGGGGTTGTAATGTCTCCCTACTCCTTCAGAAACTCAGACCCCACCCCCCATGGACTTCAGCATGCTAAAAGTTCCTAATACCCATTCGCATCAGTATATATATCCACACATACACACACACACAATATATACATTTATATATCATCCTCATCATTGTTGTCGCTTAACGTCCGCTTCCCAGGCAGTTTGGACGGTTTGACTGAGTTGGACGGTTTGACTGAGTTGGACGGTTTGACTGAGGAGTGGTGAGCCAGAAGGTCGCACAGGCTCCAATTTGATCTGTCAAAGTTTCTACAGTTGGATGCCCTTCCTAAAGGCAACCACTCCAAGAGTGTAGTGGGTGCTTTTATGTGCCACTGGCATGAGGGCCAGTGAGGCGGCTCTAGCATCAGTCACGCTCAAAAGGTGTTTTTACATGCCTCCTGCATGGGAGCCAGTCCGGTGGCACTGGCAACAACCACGCTTGAATATTGTTTTTCACATGCACCGGCACATGTATTGGTAAGGCGACGTGTATAATATATATATATATAATATATATATATATATATATATATATATATATATATATATATATATATATATATATAATATATATATATATCTATATATATATATATATTATACATAATATGTGTATATATACAAAATGGAACAAAACATTCTATAATGCAAAGCATCCGTGTTGGGACCACGTAAAGAATACCCATGATGGTGTGATGTATAAAGCCCTTGTGCCAACACCACAGAAAAAGCACTCAATACATTCTGTAAAGTACAGAGGGGGAGCACTAAAACTGTGATGTTATTATCAGTTCAAATATGCTTAATGCATGTTCAAACTGGGAAACAAGCCGCTCACTGCAGAGAATATATCTCACTTGTTGAGAAATGGTGTGTATAGATCTATATCAGGTCACAGCACCATTTTCCCAGACCGTGAGAGGCAAACATTTCGGAGTAGTTTTCTGATCTTCAGTCATGGACACCAGGCAGGTGGTCCTGTGAGCTGATTGAAGAGACTGGTTCTCTTATGGTTTTCCAGTGCCACATGGCGACTGGCGGCGCTGTGCAGTGGATCACTGTAAGTAAATTAGAGTGGGGGAGCACTAACTGGCAGAAACGTTAGCAAGCCGGGCGAAATGCTTAGCGGTATTTCGTCTGCGTTACGTTGTGAGTTCAAATTCCGCCGAGGTCAACTTTGCCTTTCATCCTTTCGGGGTCGATAAATTAAGTACCAGTTACGCACTGGGGTCGATGTAATCGACTTAATACCTATGTCTGTCCTTGTTTGTCCGCTCTGTGTTTAGCCCCTTGTGGGTAATAAAGAAATAGGTGATAAGTAAAATTGCAATGTAAAGTTTTTAAGAAGGGCATCCAGCCATAAACACCATGCCAGAGCAGACCACAAAGCCTGGTGCAGTCCTCTCGCTTCCGAGCTCCTGTCAAGCCGTCCAACCCATGCCAGCATGAAAAACGGACGTTAAATGACGACGATGATGATGACGATGATGATGTGGGGTTTTTGCTATGCAAAAGACGCAATCATTATGACTGGAAACATTTCTGATCGTAACCGTTCTCAGTCAAGGCCAAATCGGGGCTCGACAACAACAACTACAAGAACACCCTATAAAATATGATTACAGCTATTTTTATGCAGAGGCAACTCTTAATTCCCAGTGGGTATTTGATATTAAAAAAAAAAAGCAGGAATATGATACAGCCCACTTAAGATTCCTGAGTAAGATTGAATGGTTTATCAATTTGCCAAAATTATATGGTGCTGGTTTATTAATAATCTTTGCTATGGGTTGACTTAATAATATTTATTTCTAACATTGGCACAGGACCAGAAATTTTCAAAGAAGCGATATATTAACCAGTTAATGCCACTAAAGCTTATTATGGATACTTTATTTTATCAACCTCAAAAGGATGAGGAATCAAGCAAAGTAGACCTTGATGTAAAGGGATGTAACTAAATACCCAAATGCTTTACCAGAGCTTTTCCTTCATTTGTTGTACACCTGTTTTTTTTATGCTAGTATGGGTTAGAAGCATCGTTTTACAGCTGGATACCTTTCCTGTGGCTAACACTCCTTACGGGTTTTGTGAGTAAAGGAGTTTTTTAATTCGTACATGCACTCAGCAAGTACTTATATGCACATATGCACACACACATGTCCACATGTGTGTGTGTGTATGAAGGATGCATAGGGGTGTGTGCATGTGTGTTTGTGTGCATGTGTGTGTGTGTGCATGTGTGTGTGTATGAAGGATGCATAGGGGTGTGTGCATGTGTGTGTGTGCATGTGTGTGTGTATGAAGGATGCATAGGGGTGTGTGCATGTGTGTGTGTGCATGTGTGTGTGTGTGCATGTGTGTGTGTGTGCATGTGTGTGTGTGTGCATGTGTGTGTGTATAAAGGATGCATGGGGTGTGTGCATGTGTGTTTGTGTGCATGTGTGTGTGTGTGCATGTGTGTGTGTATGAAGGATGCATAGGGGTGTGTGCATGTGTGTGTGTGTATGAAGGATGCATGGGGTGTGTGCATGTGTGTGTTTATGTGAAGAATACATGGGGGGGGTGCATGTGCGTGTGTGTGTATGTGAAGGATGCATGGGCATGTGCGTGTGTGTGTGTATGAAGGATGCATGGATGTGTGTGTGTGTGAGAGAGAGAGAGAGTATGAGCGTGTGTGTGCATGTGTGTATTAAGTCTGGATTTTTGTTTTTACTTCATATGTCTTTGAAAGAACAGACATAGCAAGTGATTTTCGTCCCTTTTTATTTATCCCAGCCATTTGACCCCCCATGCCCTTGCTGGGCCACCACCTTAAAAAATCTTTAGTCAATTGACTGAACCCCAGTACTCTTCTTTTTCCTTTTCGCAAGCCTAGTACTTATCCTATTGGTCTATTTTGCCAAACCACTAAGTTATGGGGGACGTAAACACACCAACATCAATTGTCAAACGGAGAGGGGGGGACAACACACAACACATACACACACACACAATAGGTTTCTTACAGTTTCCATCTACTAAATCCATTCACAAGAGTCTGGTCGGCCCAAGGCTGCCACACTGTGGGACTGAACCTGAAATCTTGTAGTCAGGAAGCACACGATTAACCAATAATAATGGTTGCAAATATTGGCACAAGGCCAGCAATTTTAGTGGGGGGCAGGTAAGTTTAATACATCGACCCCAGTATTCAACTGGTACTTATTTTATCAACTCCAAAAAAGATGAAAGGCAAAGTCAACCTTCCATCCCTTTCGGAGTCGATAAAATAAGTACCAGTTGTGTACTGGGGTTGATCATCATCATCATCATCATCATCATCGTTTAACGTCCGTTGTCCATGCTAGCATGTGTTGGACGGTTCAACCGGGGATCTGGGAAGCCAGAAGGCGGCACCAGGCTCCAGTAATGTAATCGATTTATCCCCTCCCCTGAAATTGCTGGCCTTGTGCCAAAATTTGAAACCATTATTATTCTCATTATTATTGTTGTTGTTGTTAAGGTGGCAAGCTAGCAGAAACGTTAGCACTCTGGACAAAATGCTTAGCAGTATTTTGCGTGT
>NW_021836531.1:15000-23836 GCF_006345805.1 Octopus sinensis | reverse complement strand
GTCGTCAACGTTTCGAGAGTACATATTTAAGTGGATGTTACGGGTCACTAGGCACTGCTTAAAATGCCTGTCCCATCATACTATGAAGAGGCTGGCAACATCACCGGCGATCCCTACACCAATAGCACTGCCTTTCATCTGTTTGTCGTCTTATTCTTTCTCGCGTAAACAGTTTTTTTTTTTCAGTTGGTTTAAATGTGTTCCCACGTTTCACCTTTTACCATTTACGTTATTTTTCCAAAACGTTTACTTATTATAATTTCTTCCCAACTTTCCTCTCCATTTCTGTATATTTAAAAACAAAAACACCTTGTCACCAAATTTGAAGTATTTTATCTTATTTTCGGTGCTTCCTTCTATTTCCCCCCACCTTTTCTTCCCGGTAGTAATTTGTCGAGCACTGACCTGACTTTCCTGGCGAACATTAGTTCAGCCGGCGACATACCTGAAGTGGTGTTGGGGTTAGGTGTTATTCAGTAGACACTTAAGAAATGCGTCAATGCAGTATGAACTAGTATCTCATTCCTAGGTTTCTTTTAGCGTCCTCTTAAACTTGTCTACAAAACGTTCCGCTAGTCCATTCGATCTCGGATGGTATGGCCGAGTAGTAATATGCTCCATTGCATGCATTTTGTGAAAGCTTTTTAATTCCTTCGATGTCAACTATGTTACGCTTTCAGATACTATATTGTCTGGGGTGCCATATCGCGCAAAATGTTCGTCCAGAAATTGCATTGCCACTTTGGAGGTTGGCTTCCTACATTTACATATTTCTGGCCATTTCGTGTAACTGTCCACAGCTAAAAGATAATGCCTTCAATTTATCGGTCCTGTACTCTATGTCAGTCTTGGGCCAAGGCTGAATTTTTATAGGTAGTGCTTTTTATTGCCAGGGCACAACCCCTGCAGGCCTTCACCAATTTCAATTTCCTGATCCATATTCAACCAGTAAACTTAGCTTCTCATCAGTGCTTTCATTCTTGCGGTTCCTGGATGTCCCTTGTGGAATACTTTTAGCATACAATATTGCAAAGCTGCAACAAATGTGAATAAATATCTAAATGGATAGGCATACACATGCATGTGTATTTGTGTATACATATACATTTAAATATATGTATATAGATATGTATACATATGCAATGAGTGTATGTATACATCGGACACTTTTCACAAAAGGAAAATAAAACTCCTTATCACATCCAAAAATAAGCGTTTTAAAAATTCAAAACCTGTCAAAACTAGGTTTTGGCTGAGAGATAAAGGTTTCCTGAAATTATCTGCCCTTCACTTCCACCACAGCCTCAACTCATCTTCAAAGCCTGATATGCGTTCCTCACTGTGTCCTTGGGGAGATTTTCGAACCCCTCTTTGATCTTGGTCATCAGATTAGACTTAGTGCTGCAGGAAAAGTGGTTGGTATCTTTCTCAATTGCGCCCCTCACATAGTAATCCAGGGAATTACAATCAGGGGAATTAGAAAACCAGAAATTCGGGCTGGAGCAGTCGTACAAAATCTCCAACAATCACGTCTTGTTCCTTCCAGCGGTATGACGAAGAGATGAATCTTGCTGCCACACATATGACCTTCCAATGGCAATCATCTCCAGTCAGAGTTTGATCCCAGTCTACAGCAGTTTCACAAAGCTGTCTGTGTAGAGCGTAACTCACTGTCTGCTCAACGATGTGGCAATGAATTGTGGTGCAGACACAATCAGAACTCCTACTATGTCCCTTCCCAGTAGCTACAGATTCGCAGTCTCATGCGTGTGTCACATCTCACCGCCTTTACAGTATTCACAAAGCATTGAGCATCAGTCATGATGTCGGCATTTTGATATCCACCAAAATTTACAATCATACAGGAAACTCTTTTCAAATATTCAGAAATTTAATCTCCATGGTCTCCAACGCTGTTGACTGTTCACTAATGCATGAAGCTCTTGAGGAAAAGAAGTCGACTAAACAAATCACCAAATTTGTGTACTTATAATATATACAAGCGCTCACTCGACCTTTGACCCAGTGTGTACTCTACACAAATGTATTCATAAAACATCTATCGTAATGCTTATGTATTAAGATCTTAGTTAAAGGTTACTAGTCGCTCCTCTCCAAAAGATAAAGTTCTAAATTCCAACCTGACTTGTCGTTACTTTGATGTTTCCTCTTCTCTGTAGCAGGCATTTCTATCTGCGTCACTTTGAAGTTATTCTGTTAACATATATTCTTTTAAGCTGGCTTTTCTAATGGCTTGAGACTCCAGCCTCTGTCGTTTCTTCTCTTGGGAAAGGAAGGGCATTGCAAGAATCAAACCCACGATCTAGCTCTTGTGAGGGCAACACCCGAATCACTATGCCATACAGCTACTCACACATGCACACGAGTATACACATACATAGACATATATATGTACGTATATGTATAAAAAGCAATCATTTTACACCTTTTCTCCATACTAGCATGGGTTGTATGAGTATATTACCTATCCATTCTTTTTGTATCTGGATCCCTTCATGTTATTAACCCTTACCTGTTGTTCAAGGGATCACTTATTCCAATGGTTTGTCTATTAACAGTGAAAATGATAATCTAATCGTTCATAGCTGAGCAATGTTCAGTAAAAGCAAATGGAAACACACACATACACACACTCAAGCAGGTGTGTGCATATATTATATATATATATATATATATATATATATATGCATACGTACACTTACACAAACACACAGATACTTCTTTTTGGCAGTTTTTTCACTGGTCCTCAGATTTTGTCCAGCGTTGTACGATGGGCTTCTCTCAGATTATCTCTATTTAATCCACTCAGAAGCCTTGATTAACCATGGGATTTAGAAGAAGGTACTTGCCCAAGGTGTCATACAGTGGGACAAAACTAGTGGTTGGCGTTTGGAAGGGCATCTAGCTGTAAAATCCCTTTCCTAAATAGACAATAGCCCAGGGTAGTGTTTTTCTACCTGGACGGCTACTGTCGTCCATCTTACTCTTGAATGCATGGAAGGTGGACGGTATGTGGTGATGATGATGATGATGTTAAATATATATATATATATATATATATATATATTATAATATATATATAATAATATATATATATATATATATATATATATAATTTTATATATATACATAATGGAAATTTATTATTAAATAAGATGAAATAGTTATAAATATATTTGCAAAAATTTATAAAGTAAGCTCTTGTTCATTGTGTCTGGTGGTTGGCGTTTGGAAGGGCATCCAGCAGTAAAATACCTGATAAAACAGACAGTAGCTCAAGGTATTTTTTTCTACCTGAACGGCTCCTGTCGTCCATCTTACTCCTGAATGCATGGAAGGTGGACGGTATGTGGTGATGATGATGATGTTTGTATATATATATATATATATATATATATATATATAACTAATTAAATAATTATGAAATAGTCATAAAGATATTTGCAAAAATCTATAAAGTAAGATCTTGCTGATAGAGTCTGTCGAAATATTAGCAAAGTAGATGAGATCAAATCAAAGATCAATACAGGAGGTTTTATTGAACAAACTCTGTTTCATTGATTCTTTCACTAGTTTTCAAAAATCTACCTTTCTTTATTTTTCATATAAAGAGCTCCCACCCTAGCTGGGGTATGATCCACAGATTTATAGCTCAAGATGTAAGCAGAGGAATGTAGCTAACCTAGAGACACAACACAATGACTGTTGTTAGGTTTATTAGTGTCAAGAAGAACATTCAGCTATGAATAATACTTTAGATAAACTGAAGTTTACAATATCAATGTTATCTTTTGCAATATTTTAGAACCATCAACTTCTGTTTATTGTTGTTTAACACATTTTATAAGTTTTTTTAAAACTGATTTGCTTTCTTTCTTTTTTGACTGATTTTATTCAAAAGACATGGCGCATAGGAGTATCAAAGAGAGATTCTTTAAGATTTTTAATTCAAATGTTCTGGAGGATATCAAACATAAAATTTCGGAGGATGACTTCAAAGGAGTGGAAAAATTAATAAGAAAGGATCCAACAATAGTAAGTTGTTCGGTTTATTGCCTTCTCAAATTTGATTGTTTATTATTTTATACACAATATGAAATGTTTTATACACAATATGAAAAGTAGCCACATATATTTGTCCATAATATTTCATTTCTTTCTTCACCTCTTTTCTCTAATCCTCATCATCGACATTTTTATAAATATTTATCCAAACATTGAGGCATGGCAGAATTGATGGAATGTGAGTGAGAAAGAAATCCATCACACACTGCAATGGGGTGTTCTGGCGGGAAGTATTCAGTTCAAGAGATGAGAGACAGATGGAGCCGATAAATGGATGGTGACTTTTTAAAGAAGTCCTCTTGCCATACAAAGTTGAAGGTTTTACTGGTGTCAAGGGCTACACCATTTTTGATAGAATTTGTTACACATATGAAAACACTGGTGTGTCACATAGGAATCAAACCCCACTTTATAAAACTGTACTGGTGTTCATTGAATCCAGAAAGACACCTAAAGGGACAAAGGTGATTTTTTTAATGAAGTTTAATTTACTATTGAAATATTGGAAGTTAGAATGACAGGATGTCAGTCAATAGACGGGATAGTGTCTGCAGGAATATAGAGCAGGGCTTCTCAAAGTGGTCACTACCACCAATGTGTGGGGGCCGTGGGAACATGTTATATTAGTTTATGTATATATGGCACTCCAAGTGAGTTTGGCAGAATTAAAGGTTAAATAAGTAAAAAAAGCGAAGTGGTGATGCATCAAATATTTACTTATTGTGAGGTGGTGTTGTGGTAAGTAGTGACCCACCAGGGTTGCGAGAAAGGTAAATAAATACCCCCTTCCCCCGAAAAATGTCTTCATTGAATAGGCCTGTACATAAGATCGGGACAGTTACAATTTGCCCTGTCATCTGTAGTGGAGGAATTTAAAGTAGCAAAATGCAATATTGTAATGATGTAGAGAGACTCTAAGGACGAGCTTGTCAGACATGCAGGTATTAACACAAGGTGTGGGTAACTAGCACCGCTGTCGCTCAGGTTGAACGCATGCTTGAGTTACACGTCATAATTGGAGCTACATGTTGGGGTCGCCAGGGACTTGGCTCTTTCTATTTCCAACAACGGAAGAAGGCAGACACCAGGGAGAGGTGGGTTATGACTCAGAAAGCATTGTGGTACCAGGAGGAAGATACAAGGAAATCAATAGCTGTGGAGTTGGTATCTCTGAGTGCATGAACTAAATAGGATCTCCCTAAGAGGAAGCTCTCATGGACTGACCTATGGAGGCTGGAACCTTTGTACATCTCCTTCCTGCATGGAGCGGTGTATGACACACTCCCGATGCCAACAAACCTACACAGATAATGTTTGAGGGAAGACCAGCTGTGTAGACTTTGTAGGAAAGGGGTTCTCTGGCACACATCTTGGCAGGGTACTGAATAACACTTTCTCAAGGCAGATACAAATACTTGCTCACACCCTGGAGCAGTAAAAGTGTAAGAATCATCATCACCAAGGGAATATAACTGCCGCAATTAAGTTCGTGGAAGAGGGAGAGAAAGCAGTAAAGCTAGCAAAAGCAATACACATCTTGCTGCAAGGGTCTCAACAATGGGATATGAAGGTAGACTTAGGGAAGAGATTGCAGTTTCCCCAGGATATCCATACAACCCTGAGGCCTGATGTGGTCCTGTGGCCTGAAAAGGCTCAGAAAATTATCATAATTGAATGAACAGTCACGTGGGGAGCGGGTTGTAACGAGGCCCATGAACGGAAGTGTGACAGATATAAGAGCTTTCTGCAGGCTCCATTCACTTTGGTGAATAGATAAAACACATCCTTACAGGTGTTATTAACTCGTATATATGTGGTGTGTTGTGTGTTTGTGTTTGTGTGTGTATGTGTATGCATGTGTATCTATGCAAGTGTGTGTCCCTAACTGCTAATTGATAATCGGTGTCGGTGTATTAGCATCCCTGTTACTTTGGCCTGAAGCAAAAGAGATCTATAGGTTGGTGCTAATTAGACAGAAAAGGTACCACACATAAAAGACAAAATCGAGGAGGAGCCCCAGCATGGCCGTAGTCTCATGACTGAAACAAGAAGAAGAGAGAAAGAAAAGGAAAGAGAAAAAAGAAGAGAAGAATAGAAAAATAGAAGAAAGAAAAGGAAAATTGAGAGAGAATTATAGAGAAGACAAAAAGAGAAACGAAACAGAGAAAGAGAGAGTGAAAAAAGGAGAGAAAAGATTAAGAGAAAGAGATTGAAAAAAGAAAAGGAGAGAGAAAAGAAAGAGAGAGAAATGAAATAGTGAGAGAGAGGAAGAAGGATAAAAAGAAAATGAGGGAGAAAGTAGGAGAGAAAAGTGAGAGAGTGAGAAAAGAAAGAGAGAGAGAGAAAAAGAAACGAGAGAAAGAAAGAGAGAAATGAAAGAGTGAGAGAGAGGAAGAAGGATAAAAAGAAAACGAGAGGGAGAAAGAAGGGTAAAAAAGTGAGAGAGCGAGAAGAGAAGGAGAGAGAGAAAAAGAAACGAGAGGAAGAAAGAGAGAAATGAAAGAGTGAGAGAGAGGAACAAGGATAAAAAGAAAACGAGAGGGAGAAAAAAGGAGAAAAAAGCGAGAGAGCGAGAAAAGAAAGAGAGAGAAAAAGAAACGAGAGGAAGAAAGAGAGAAATGAAAGAGTGAGAGAGAGGAAAAAGGATAAAAAGAAAACGCGAGGAGAAAGAAGGAGAAAAAAGCGAGAGAGCGAGAAAAGAAAGAGAGAGAGAAAAAGAAACGAGAGAAAGAAAGAGAGAGAGAAAAAGGGTAAAGAGAGAGAAAGTGAGAAAAGAAAGAGAAGGATAGGAATGAAAGAGGGAGATAGAGAGAGAAAGAAGGAGAGAAAGAGGAAAGAAAACGAGAAAGAGAGTGAGTGAGAGACAAGAGAGAAAAGAGAGATAGAGTAAAGAGATAAGAGAGAGGAGAAAGAAAGAGAGAGAGAAAAAGGGGAAAGAGAGAGAAAGTGAGAAAAGAAAGAGAAGGAAAGAAATGAAAGAGGGAGATAGAGAGAGAAAGAAGGAGAGAAAGAGGAAAGAAAACGAGAAAGAGAGTGAGAGACAAAGAGAGAAAAGAGAGAGAGAGAGAGAGGAAAATGGAATTTCTCTATTTCACATGTCCTCACTTTCTTCATTACAGATTAATAAACCTATTCATGAATATGGAACAACTCCTTTAATGTTTGCCTCTCAAGTGGGCGCCGATAGAAGAATCATCGAAATATTGATAAAAGAAGGAGGCGAGGTGGGAAGAAAAGACAATGATCATTGGACAGCTTTACATTATGCTGCGAATTGGTAAGTTGAGAATCAAGTAAAATCTGCAGATGTGTTTTTGTTTGTAAATTTGTTGCAATTGCAGACACAGGTTCAATATCCAAACAGGCCAGAGTTGTGGGACAACATCACAACAGCAGACTAGCAACAACAACAACAACAACAACAAGCTTCTCTTTAGTCATCGATCCAAGTCATTAGTCATTATTCAATCATAACAATCCCGATGATGATGATGATAACGGCGATGATGATGACGATGACGGTATTGATGATGTCGATCATGATGATGGTGTTGTTGATTATGATGATGATGATGATGGAGGCGATGATGGTGATGATGATGATGATGATGATGATGATGATGGTGATGATGATGATGGTGATGAAATTAATGAGGTTGATCTTGCTGTTGATGATGGTGTTGATGATGATGATAGATGCGATGATGATGATGATGATGACGATGATGATGACGATGATGATGATGGTGATGATGATGATGATGATGATAATGATGATGATGATGATATTAATGAGGTTGATCTTGCTGTTGATGATGGTGTTGATGATGATGATAGATGCGATGATGATGATTATGATTATAGTGGTAATGAATGATGATAATATTGATTATGATGATATTGGAGATGTCAAAGATGATAATGATGATGATGGTGTTGGCAATGAGGGTGATGATGATGAAGGCTCTGATCATGATGATGATGATGATGATGATTATGTCAATGATGGAGATGGTGGCAATGATGATGATGGTAATGATGTTGATGAACATGATATTGATGATAATAGTGCAGGTGATGAAGATGGTGATGATGATGATGGCGATGATGATGATGGCGATGATGGCGATGATGAAGATGATGATTTTGTCAATGATGGAGGTGGTGGCAATGATGATGATGGTAATGATGTTGATGAACACGATATTGATGATAATAGTGCAGGTGATAATGATGATGATGATGATGACGATAATGTTTCGTCTCAAAGCCAAAATATTTTCATATTTAATGTAAATTAGTCAATGTTTCTATCTTTTACTCTCAGGAATCACCTTCATGCAGTGGAGATCTTACTATCTCGGGGCAGTGAGGTAAGTATCTTATTTATATCCTTTCGTATGTTCTACTGAAGACGAAAGAATCTATTATGAGATTAATTTCGAAATTGATTCAATATAGAAATAACGAACTTTTTAAAAAACATTCTATCGTCCGGCTTCTCCCGATTTCAGTTCTTCGTGTTTTTTTTTTCTGTAGCGAGTAAATAATATGTGGAAATTGACGATTTAAAAGTCTCTTATCAGCAAATTGTCATTGAAATACTTTTCTTTAGCCCTTATTTATAAGTTGTTTATAATTTAACAGTAAAGTTATTTTAATATGCTGCCACATTTTTTGATGGAATATTTTTCTGTAAAAAAAACTTCATCCTATATTAGTATGTATATATATATATATATATATATAT
>NW_021836531.1:0-5000 GCF_006345805.1 Octopus sinensis | reverse complement strand
GTTTCACATGCCACCGGCACGGGTGCCACTTGCATGACACCGACAATGGCCACGACTACGATTCACGGATGGTTGCCATTTAAATGGCACCACCAACGACGATAATTCCCAGGTGCCAATTTACATGGCACCATCGGTGACCACAACTATGATACCCAGGTTTCATTGACATGGCACCGGAAGCGAACAGCCACGGCTATGATGCACGGCTGCCACTTATAGGACACTGGCACGACCACATCCTTATCGTCACTTGGCCTGACATGTCCTCTCCCGCAGAGAATATCACCAGGGCTCTCGGTCACTTGTCATCTCCTCTATGATGTCCAACGGTTGGAGATCATTCTTCATCAACTCATCGAAAGTTCTTGGGTCTCCGTCTTCCAAAGGATCCTTCCACAGTTAGAGATCGGCACTTTTTGACACAGCTGTCCATGTCCATACACATCGCAAGACCATACCAACGCAGACGTCTCTCTTGCACACCCTATTTGATGTCTTCAATGCTCAGCTTTTCTCTCAAGACTCCTATACTCTGTCGTACATGCACACTGAGATTGTACATCCAGCGAGGCATACTGGCTTCATTTCTTTCAAGCCTATGGAAGTCCTCAGAGAGGTCACATCCCATGTTTCACTGACATGTAACATAGTTGTTTACACACAGGCATCATAACGTCTGCCTTTCAATCTCAGGGAGACGCTCTTTGTTACCATTAGAGTTAAGATCACTCTGAACTTTGCACGTCTTATTCTTATTCTTGCAGCTACACTCAAGGAAGAACAAACCACACTCCTGACTTGGCCACCTAGATAGCGGAAACTATCAACTCCCAGTAGCTTACTTACCTGGCAATTGATGGGCTCTATTTTCTCTACATTTGTGCTGTTTATAGTACCTGTGCACCTTCCAAACAGAAAAAAACTATTATCCCTGTTAACCTTCCTCTGATATTGCTGCAACACTTATGTGTCCATACCTTACACTGGGCACATCTTATGAACTTCCTACCTACGCTTTTTCTACAGATCGAACAGTGCCATCTTCCTAAGGGGATTTGTGAATTGTCCGCTTTCCTACTTACCAAGACTGGTTTTTGTTAGACTAAGTTTAGGGTCCTTTGGTTCTAGTCCTTACTGATATACCTAAAATTTACCTAGTTCTGAAAGTTATTCGGCTATGATAACAAGGTCATCAGCATTGGGGATCTCCTAGAAGCAGTTCATCTAATTCCTCTGTTATTGCCTGGAGGACTCTGATAAACAGGAAGGAGCTAGGACTAATCAATGGTGAACCCCTACTTGTACCCTAATTAATTGCTACACACGATGCAACCTCACCTTACTGACAGCATCACTGTACATGGCTTGTAACGCTCTCACCAACCATTCGTCCATCCCTAGTTTTTGCAGTGACCGCCAAATAAGGATCAAGGGATCCTGTCAAAGCCTTTCTCCGTGTTTAACAAAGGCCCAGTACAAGAGTTTATCTTTGGCTTTGTACTTCTCCTGCAGCTGCCTTACAGGAATATAGCATCAGAGGTCTTCGCTGTGGCACAAAACCAAATTGCATCTCTTCTAGTCTAACACACATCCTAATTAATTTGTCTGTGACCCTCTCAGTAATTTTCATTGCTTCATCTAATAGTTTGATACTTCTGTAATTCTTCCCGTCCAAGGCATCATCTTCCCTGTATGTGTGTGTGTGTGTGTGTGAGTGTGTGTGCGTGTGTATGTATTTGTAATTATTTGGAATTTGGGTATACATTTAGAAGTATACCCCTTAAAGCTCTTTCGCTGATTCGGTTACCTCATGTCATCCACAGTTGAGCTATAAGTGACACTGGATCTACCTCATGTATTCTGCAGTGTTCGTTCAGTTTATAATGAATGAGGGAAGCAGAAAATGGAGTTAATGAGAATTTTTATTCATCGCAACGATTGTTTCAATCCATCTTGTATCGGTCCCTTGCAGGTAGGATATTGTATAACTGGTTGTGGTACATCCTCCGGTGCAGATGCATGTCATCGGGTGTCTTCTTTTAAAGAAGATACCTCTGTAAATATATTCGGGTTCGCTTGGATGTTGTTGTTGCCAGAAGGCTGTTGTCTCTCATGTTGTTATCCAAGAAGCTCCTAGCAACAACATGTCAAGTGAAACTGAATATATTTAGTGAGGTATCTTTACATTAAAACAAGGCACCCGATGAGATGCATCTGCACTGGAGGATGCAACACAACATGTATAGTAGCCCACCCGCAAGCGACCGATGCAAGATGGTCGAAACGGTCGTTGTGATGCATATTCTCGTGAACTCCGTTTCCCCAATTCATTATATGTATTATATATGTAACACTGATGTTATGTGTGTGTGTGCGTGCGTGCGCATTAGTTTTATGCATGTGGACGCTAACCGGCTCAGCAGTTTTATGAACCCCTTATTAATGTAGCAACGTCAAAAGTAGACGTTAGAAATTATAATTCTTCTTTACTTGACTTGATCTGCTAATCATGTGTTTACTCTAGTTCTGTTGCCCTACAACTTACTATAGTGAGGGGCAAATGTAGGACATCTTAATATGTTTATCATGTCTCTAACACACACATGTATCAGGTTATAGAAGGTCCTTATGGAAGATTTATTTCACTGACAAACATCAAATGTATTTGATCAGTTTGATCTAGTACCCAGTAGAAAACTGTAATGACATTGATATCAACCCTGATTTTCATGTAAATTTTCATTTTCCATTTTTACCTCCACAAAGGATTTGGTGAATTTAGAAATTGTGAACAAAAAATATAGGACACCATTGCTTGAAGCTGTCTCGGACGGTCACCTCGGAATAATGCAGCGGCTGATAGCCAGGGGCACGAATGTAAATGTTGTCGACCATGGAGGAAATAATTGCCTGCACCTGGCGTTAAAAAGAGAAAACAACTTTCATTCTGAGGTGGAGCACATGACCATGTTAGATCAGGTAAGTTTTCACATTGTTTGTGACTATGTGTGTGTGTGTGTGGTGTGTGCATTTGTGCGTCTGGGTGTGTGTTGTGTGTGTGTGTGTGTGTGTGCATTTGTGCGTCTGTGTGTGTGTAAAATAGACAAACAGACAGAGAAAGACAGACAGAAACAGACATTGTTTGTATCGCAATTCTCACCTACCAACCCCATCCTCCATTACCATTTCCTTATCCAGTCACAATGGTAACCCTTAGTTATATTATTATGTAACAAACACTATTCTCTATTCCGTCCCCTTCCGTCCTCAAGGGACGACCTCTCCATGGTAGAGAAGGTGATCCATCTCGAATGTGGGCCATACAAACACGGTCATCAAAATTTGAAAGAAGAGAAATGATCTATTCAAGACAGGAGATATTATTCTGAATTAACAATGATACTGGGTAGAAGAGAGGTTCATATGATAGACAGTAACATTTATAGTGCTGGGGCATGATAATAAATACATCTTGTCCATTCCATGAAGAATTCTGCCTGAAACAGCTCTCTGTCACATTTCTTTTATATAATACTAGCAGCATAGCCCGGCATTGCCGGGTATGTAAGAGCCCCTAGTAGGCAACGACTAATCCCAATCTAGTCCTTTCCCTCTAGGGAACGAAGGTGCGTGTGTAGGTTGCAATATCTTCTCTTCACTCGAATACTTCTGTGTATACGATGTTCCTAGCTGTCCCTTTGGGCGATAAAAAGGTCGAGTTGCGTCCTCTAGACAGAAGATGTGTTGCATATAAAAAGTTTAGATTCTCGACTCCATGTCGAATTTATCGATTTTTTTCAGAACTGGGGGAACTTTTCAAAATTTTCGCTGCGTTAGTTTTGAATTATGACATTGGGCAATTCCCATATGAATAAAGCTCACTACAGATGACTGACTACTATTCAGGCAGTTGATGGTCATCTGTGTATTGTTGTAATGTCTACTTTGGTGAGAGGAACCTACTCTGACAGCCAGCGACCTCCCCACCTACTGGAATAGTCCATCAGACTAACACTGAACAAATTATCAACTATGCTTTGGTGTTCTGCCTCAACTGTGACACCGATTCTTACTTCCCTTACTTCACTTTCTTCATCAAAAGATGTTCCTTATTAATCATCATCATCATCATCATGATAATGTATCGACTGTTTTCAAAGCTGGCAGGGTTCGACGCTTTGACAGAAGCTGGTCAGCTGAAAAGCTACCTGGGCTCCATATCTCTTTTCGCATTGTTTCGACAGTTGGACGTCCTTCCTAATGCCACCCAATTTACATAATGTACTGCGTGCTTTTCTGCAGCACCGACACGGATATTTGTATGTGACACCAACATGGGTGATTTTTCCGAAGCATCAGCACCCATGATCCCACAAGATTAGGATATCTCAGACGAAGAATGATACAGGGGTCATGACAGTATGCAAGGACAACGACGACTTAGCTTGACATATCATCTCAAGTACAGCAGACTGCCAAAAGTATCGCTTCATTTCATCCCCTCTGTGAGGCCAACGTCTGACGGTCCTTTATCACCACATATTGCACGTCTTTCTGGGTCTACCCCCTCCACACATTCCCTCCACAATGAGAGATCACAACTTCTTGATGAAGCTATCTTCATCCATATGCATCATATAACCATACCATGGTAGACTTCTCTCTTGCGCACAAAATCCGATGCCTTATATACCCTGTTTTTCTCTCCAATCCACTTAATTAAGAAAACATTATTGATCTGCGTGGATATGTCTATGTGGTGGTGATTTAGTGTTATGTCTGAAGGCCTTGCTATGTTGTTGCTGTTCTCTTTTTGGTATAACTTATATTATTTGTGGTGTTATTCATATCTATAAGACAGTCCTTTGACGAAAATTTTATGCACATTTTGCTTTGGAGTTTAATGGCAGCAAACCGAGGCAAGGATACTAAATGCGTGGTGAGAATGAGACCCGCGATGGTTAAAATTCGCAAGCTATAAGATGTGGTTGCTATGG
>NW_021836530.1:0-24872 GCF_006345805.1 Octopus sinensis | reverse complement strand
AGAGTTATTTCCCATTTTCGTATTCCCAAATTCGTGAATTGAATTCGTGTTTTCAAACAAATTTCGGGAGAGTCGTTAGGCCAAAAATGAAAATGATAATAGATGCACAGGTTCAATTCCATTTCTTTTTCACAAGTCAATTGGTTGAATATCTAACCAATCTATTGTTGAATGCGTTGGTTAAACAACCAATCCAAAAGGTCGCGAACGGCGATGAAAATCAATTTAACCAACAAACATTTGATTGATTGTTTGACCAGCACTTTAAAGAAACGATGGAGTGGTTAGTCAATTAGATATTCAACCGATTGACTAACAATAAAGAAGTGATATTAAAACAGTGCGTGTGTTGTTATTATTGGCATAATGACCCTCCCAAAACTATAAAGTTTATTTCGTGTTTCGAAATGAAGACATACATCACATTTGACAGTAAATACTGATTTCTGATAGATTAATACACGGATGAGGCGGGAATTGGGGAGGGCACAAAACTGAGATGTTTATCTCGCTGAAATCGGTAAAATTTTACATAACATTAAAGAATGTACAGTAATCGGGTGTTAGTTAATGGTTCATAAACAAAATAGCCTGTGTCACATGGTTGGCTAGTGTTGGCTACCGGCTAGCATTAAGAAATAGTTTAAAACTGACCATCAGAGGTCAGTGTATTTGTCAAACATTTTTAAAGCTATTTAAATAGAATATTTAAAAGTACGCAAAATGTCATACGTTTGTGCGCATATCTAGAGTATGTGCGAGTGTTTGTGTATGTGTGTGTGAGAGAGAGAGAGAGAGAGAGAAAGAGAGGATGGGGAGAATGTGTGTACACGTGTGACAGAGAGAGAGAGAGAAAGAGAGAGAGAGAGAAAGAGAGAGAGAGAGAGAGAGAATGAGTACGTGCCGCGAGTGTGTGATGTTAAACACACGGTTATATTCGCGTTAATTTATTAATAAACTTTTTATTTTCATATTTCCTGATTAGTTCTCTGTTAAATTTGGAATAAAACATGTGTCACTCCCCCCACTCTCTCTCTCTCTCTCTCTCTACACACACACACACGCACATATATACATACATCCACAAACATCCATCCACATACATACATACATACATACATACATACATACATACATACATACATACATACATACATACATACACACATACATACATACATATACGACGGGTTTCGATCTACCAAATTCACTGACAAAGCATTGGCTTCTTGGTAGCTTCGATTAATCTGATACAAGATGCTTTCCCAAGGTGGCCCGCGAATGATAAACAAGTCGAACCGAAATCCATTCTGATTGTACACGCCACTTGTCCAGAGCTCTGTGTTCGACGCGTAGTAGAAACGTCATCAACCGACTAGTAGCATTCACCAGGCGCATAAAACAGTCGCGCCGTATATATATATATATATATATATATATATATATATATATGTTTGTGAAATAGAATGAAATAGAAAGATGAATAATCTTGTAGCAGATTAATCAAAAGTTTAACCGATACCTTGGTAGCAGCAAAAATCACAGCAGAAAGAAAACAGCACGGTTGGAGGTACAACCATATGGTGTTGCAACCGTGCGTTGGTGCGGATAATTGAAATTAAAATATTATTGGTGAATTGAAGAAATGGAGCTGAACGAAGATTGAACAGAAATCGTTTTATTTCATTCTACACGTGTTTCGAAAGGCACAATTTACCAAAATCCGATTGAATAATGAGACCATATTGTGTCTTCTCTTCAGGAAAAATAGGAAATCCGTTGGAAAAAAAAAAAAACAGAACAGAGGCGGAGCAAAGCAAATCGAACTAGGCTCCTAAGAGCCATGCCAAAACTGTTATCAGTGTATGTTGAGAACCGGTGCTGAAGATTTGAACGGGTCAGGCAGCGGTCAATCATGTGGTGAGGGTGTGTAGATGTTCTATGTGACCGAGAATAAAGTTGGACTATTTAAGGAATATTGGATTTTTATAAGGGGCAGAAAAAATTACTTAGAGACATGTGTGTGTATACTGTTCTTATATGTGTGTGCTGGCGTAGGGGTAGAAAACATTTTTTGTGTAGTGTGTGTGTTTTGATCGCTCGGCTGTCAGTGGCTAAACCGCTCTCCACAATGGCACTGCAGTAAGAACCGTGGGGTGGCAGAAAAAAATATATATTATTTGTTTTATGTGTGTGTGTGTTCGTCTGAGCCTGCCTTGTCAAGGTAACCCCCCGTTGTCAAAAAACCAAGCCCCGTTTATCTTACAGGGGTAATTCCCCTTGCAGTGGTAATCGTAAATATCTTAAAGGCTATTTCAGAATTTGTTACCAAGGGCTATGGGTGCCGGTATTATTTAAAAACGCTAATTTAAAAGCCAATAAGTGTAACGCCGCCAATGGGGCATCGAAAAGCGGACTGTAAAAGTCCGTTTACCATCCGGCCTCTGGCAAACAAAATATGGAAGAGTTCGGAGAGACAAAGGTTGCACTGCCTTCTGCCCCTATCAAATGGGAGGGCCACCGACAAAATTGACCATTCCAGCCTGTAGCTTGAGTTCGTATCCTTCAGTCGCCATATTAGCTTGCTGAGTCCCGTGGTCTGGCGCTTGTTCATGTCCCGAAAAGTTGCGTAATGGTTGGAGACTCGCAAAGCCAATCTTGACGATGAGGCCCCTACATAAGTGAAGACATCTGAGTCCGTGTAAACCTTGCATTGGTAGACGGCGTTTTGATCTTGGAGTTCGCCGACGTGAATCTTATTCTGCTAGGATTAGTTTCTGAAATTAGAACTGCGTTCCTGTCACTATATTCGTTCCGAGAACTGCAGCCGCTTACTACTCTATTTTCCACTACGTCACTATTAACTATAGGAATAAACCTGATTCTCCACTATCTATCAGAGTGCTGTCATTGCTAGTGCCCGTGGTGCTGCTAATGCGGGAAATGATGCTGGGGATGCTATTGGGGCTCTCTACCCTACTCCCATTGTTACCGTCAACCACAACACCCCTATTTATAACTATACCCTAGTGGGTACTCCCTGGCTGGAGCTGAGATTATGTGTCACTGTACTGGCTCTCATATCATTATTACTACTATAATTATTCCTACTGAGCATTAAACCGGGCGCGGAAGAGGCTGTGCCTCCGGAAAAAGGTGATAGGGTCTTAGTAAGTAGCCTATTATATGGGAGGCGATTATCTGGGCGAGGTTTTTAGTGTTGGAGAAAGCTATCCTAACTTTATGCGAGTTAACCGTGGAGTAATATTTGGAATTTTGGGGAAGTTATGGCGATGGCTTGTCTAAACATGAGGGGAGGTTAGTTCTAATCTGCTTACCAAAGGGAATTACAAACCATATATGCTTATTCCTATCTGTGTGATGGGTCGGGACGCCAGCTCTCGCATTCGGGTGGGTGATTCTCGGATGAATAACGGGTCTTTGGTTAGTGTAAGATCTCCCGGCCCGATAATTATCCTTGTTCACTAAGTTAAATGCGGGGAGCGACTGCCCCGGCATCCGCCGCGCTCCCGTCCTTACTTAAATTGTTTATGTTATTTAGAGGCCTATCCGATGAACGAATGATGGCATCGGAAGGGCCGGATCAATATAAATTACCTCTGCCTATAAACGGCCTTGGATAGTGCGGCGTTACAAAATCCGCTTTCTGCATAAAATATCGGCACTGGCGGACAAGCCAGACAATCTTAGAGAGATGTTTTTTAACCAAATTGTCTGTTACGGGTTTGGCATGATTTGAAGAAGACACTGACATACTTCAAATTAGTGGAAGGCTTATGGTAAGGGCGTAAGTATAAGTCGCTATTAGGTTAAGTGTAACGTCTAGGAAATTAGCCTTGGTGGTTCATTATCAAAAACTATACTCATGCCCATTCTATTAAAAAAAACCTAGCTAACTGCTCTTAGTTTTCTGCACTATTCTGTTCGTGGTGTTTTGCAGGGAATAAAAAGAATCGTCACGATACAGGCCGCCCGCGATCTCCGGGAATTGGTCGGACAATTCGTAAGAGAATATATTTCCGACCAAATCGGCTATCTGCGCACTATCCGAACTACCCATAGGCACATCAAATTCATTGGGAGTATCTTACGGATCCACAACTTATTATCAAACTTAATAAACGATTTCCTGGCAACTAAAATGATATCTATCTCTTCTCTGGTGAGGCCAGCCTTGTTGTGAGCATGCCAAAGGGCCTTATTTAGCACACAGTTTTGCCATGGGCTCTTAGGAGCCTAGTTCGATTTGCTTTGCTCCGCCTCTGTTCTGTTTTTGTTTTTTCCAACGGATTTCCTATTTCTTCCTGAAGAGAAAGACACAATATGGTCTCATTATTCAATCGGATTTCGGTAAATTGTGCCTTTCGAAACACGTGTAGAATGAAATAAAACGATTTCTGTTCAATCTTCGTTCAGCTCCATTTCTTCAATTCACCAATAATATTATATGTATAATATATATATATATATATATATATATATATATATATATATAAAATTAAATGAAGGGTAAAAATTGATATTATCAATTAGAAACCAGTGGTCTAAGCATATTAAAGAAAGAATCCGAAGATTAAAATATTTATATATACCAATTAAGGACTGAACACGAAAAGTGGACAGTCAACATGCTAGATATAGATGTCAATCGCCATTTCCACAAAGAGTCTATGTCTCAGATCAAACTCAACACCAAACCAAAACAATAAACAAGTGAAAAATATACGAAATAAATAAATTTTTTACCCATGTACTAAATTCAGTTTCGGCTGTTATTTTTCCGCAAGGAAAAGCAGCCCATCATCAGCATGGTCCCATATAAAATGTAAATTTGCTGTACTAAATGCCAACACACGATACCGAAATAACGCGTGCATGGAGTACGGCCTATTACATTTGAAATATATATTTGAGACGTTATAAAGAGAAAGTGAAGGGGAGTTAGACGCTGTTAGACGACGTTATATATAGAAAGTGATGGGAAGGGAGGAAAGAGAGTGAGTGACGGAGGAAGACAGATACATAAAAGAATGAGACTAGACTTTCAAAGTGCATTTTTGACCCTAGCAATGACACCTAGCCCACTCGCATCCTCACCTCATTTTACATGTCCCTGTAAATTTTGGAGTCAATCCGACGGGATCTAGTGGCCTTTAACCCGTTCTCAATGCCAAAACCAGACAAACAAACAAACAAACTTTTCGCATTTCAGTTTTATAAATAGATATAAGAGAACAAAGTGTACGTACGCCGCTGTATATATATGTATATGAAATAAAATACAAAATGGGACAAAAACGCAAAACATCCGGACAACTCTGTCTGTCTGTCTCTCTGACTCTCACTTTCTGACTCTCACTCTCTCTCACGCTCTGTTTCTGTTCTCTTTCTCACTGTTTCTTTGTCTCTCTGTGTATGTTTGTGTTTGTATGTGCTTGTGTGCCTAAATTTGTGTATGTGTGTGTGCGTATATGAGCGTGTGTGTGTGTCTGTCTGTCTGTCTATGTGCGTTTTATCTCAAATGTCTTTTTCTCATTTAAAAAAAGAACGACGCCATTTTAATCAACGCACAACTGGATGGTTGTAGCAAGTCGATTCATGAGTTACTTCCCTTGTACAGAGTTATTCCCCATTAATAATTTTTTTTGTTTTTGATATCGTTACACACAACTGTCAAACTTTGAATGAATAATCTCGTTTCAGTCATTAGACTGCGGCCATGCTGGAGCACAGCGTTGGGGAACTTTTTCTTGAAGTCCAGCACTTATTCTATGGGACGCTTCTGCCGAACTGCTAAGTTATAAGGAGGTAAACATACCAGCACCGGTTATCAAGCGGTGGTGAGGGACAAATAGACACAAAGACGCACACACGCATGCATATATGTGTGTGTGTGTGTGGTGTGTGTGTGTGTGTGTGTGTGTGCGTTTGTGTGTACGTGTATGTGTGTGTGCGTGTGTGTGTGTGCGTGCGTGCGTACGTGCGTGCGTGCATGCGTGTGTGTGTGTGTGTGTGTGTGTGTGTGTCTGTGTGTGTGTGTGTGTGGTGTGTGTGTGTGTGGTCTGTGTGTGTGTGTGTGTGTGGAGGGGTTAACCGATAACATCGACTCCGGTCTCTGATTTGTACTTTTTTTTTTAACTGATTACCGACATCGGAAGAATGAATGGCAGAGTTGACCTCGGTGGAATTTGAACTCGGAACACATACAGAACGCGAGCAACACCGAGCTCTTACCCGATTATACTTTATTCGATTATATCTAACATAATTATTTTTATCTACTCACTTAACCCTCACACAATCACAATTCTATATTATTTATTACATTGAGATCCTGCTCCTATTTCATCACTTATCTTAGCTTATCACTTTTTAACATTTGATAATGTTTTCTTATTTCATCAGATTAAATATAAGCTATCATTCTATCGTTCGCTCCTACACGCATTTTTTTCTCTCCTTGCTTTTTTTCTGTGTATCCTTCTATCGAAGAGCGTAGACTCGAAACGTAAAAGACTTTTTCTATTCCTGAGCGCTATACTAATACATTTGTTTGTTTGTACTCCACCTGCCTTCGTCTTTCGTAAACTTTCCCGTTATATATATATATATATATATATATATATATATACATATATATATATACATACAGATAGATAGATAGATAGATAGATAGATAGATAGATAGATAGATAGATAGATAGATAGATAGATAGATAGATATAGATATAGCTATATAGATATATATGCATATGTGGTGACAGGACGTCACTAACGGGGCAAATAACATGAAATACGCAAACAACGAGAGAAAATAATGGAAAGCAGGATAGGTTAACACAGAGAAAGGACCCCTCATCAGTTGTCAGCTGTCTATCCACTCCTCTGTTCAAAATGAGAAGTGGATAAACAGCCGACAACTGATGAAAGGTCTTTTCTCTGTGTTAACCTGTCCTGTTTTCCATTATTTTCTCGTTGTTTACGTATTTCATGCTATTTTCCCTGTTGGTAACGTCCTGACACTATATATGCATATATATATATGAAGAAGGTGAAGATAGAGCCAACTTTTGTTGGGTCCTTGGGAACAATATCAGAAGGAACAAGAGTCACATAAATGAAAGTGGAACAGAGTGCTCAGTAGAACTGTTACAAAAGATTTGCCTCCTTGGCAAGGCCAGAATAATCAAAAAAGTATTAGATAATTGAAAAGAACAGATAGCATGGTATCGTAGGCTGTAGGTAGTAAGCCCACTACGCATGCAAGACTCCAGGAGCTCCAACAACACATGTGATAAAAAGAAATAATAATAATGATAATAATAATAATAATAATAATAATAATAATAATAATAATAATAATAATAATAATAATAATCATGTACATTGTTTTGTCTTGGTATAAAAGATGATCTACAGCAAATGTTCTGCTCAATACCACAGATTTGCTTGTCAGTTGCTTGACCATAACCAGTTGAGCATGTCTCTTGGTGGCTGACGATATGTGCATCTCTGATCACGAGTAGATGTAGTGGGGGAGCATCATAGCCGTGTGTTGAGAGGGATTCTTTGGGGTTTGGATAATTCACCTTCGAAACACTTTAGTTTCGTTCAATATCCCTAAACAACCCTTATTCAGGGACCTTTTGAGCGGGATGGGTTACTCGACCAGAAAAAAATTCTAACTGGGCCCCACCTGAGATCACCATGTCACTCACATATGATTGTGATGCATGTGTCTGATGTACCCTTATCAGACGGGTAGTCATGATGGGTGTACTGGGCTTCGTATATTTTACTCCAGTGTCACTTTGATGGTATGCTTCGATCTCTCACGCTATAATAATAATAATGGCGCTGCTGCTGCTAATGATGAAGATTATGATGATGATGACGATGATGGTGATGGTGATGATGACGATAACAACAATAACGATAACAATAACAATTAATAATAGTCTTTATTGTCAAATAAATATAAATGGTAAGTTACTGTTTTTTATTTTATTTTGTTGTTTTTTTAAATTTCTTTCTTGGTGTATTTCAGCACCTGATCACGTTGTCAAGGAAACTGAAACTTACAAAGAAACAATATAACAAACATAAATCATCCAACAAAACAGTAGAAGGAGATTATGTCTTAGGTGGGGAGGAAGAGCCAGGGTTCAAATCTCTGCTCGGGAACTTTTTTTAATTTCCTTTCATGTTTTTCTTTTATATATTTTACTCAGCAGCACATCATTTTCTATATTCGGCTAGCTGACTGATCGATTAATCGATTTATTTATTGATTTAGTATACCAGAAGACGGAAGACGGGAAGGAACAAAGAAATAAAGGAAGAAAGAGGGAAAGAGGATGGGATAATCAATAACAAGGAGAAATGAACAGAGATAGATTTTGGTGGGGTAATTCACAGCAACCTAAACACCAAACATCCCAGGTGTTTAACTAATGTCAAAGTGACCTAAACATGAATTTGGCCTAGAACATGTTTAATGAATGCCACAGTGACCGAAACTCCAGGCCTGAATAAGGTTTAGCTAAATTCACAGCAATCTAAACATCAGATTTGGCACAGCTTATTCAGGGTCACAGCAATCTAAACCCTAGGCCTGGAATACGTTTAGCTAGTGACACATTAACCTAAACACTAGGCTTGCAATATATCGACGCAATGTCATGCCAACAAGAACATCAAGCGTGAAATATGTTTCGCCAAGTTCACAGCAACCTAAACGCCAGGCCTGAAACATGTTTAGCCCGTGTCACAGCAAGCTAAACACTAGGTTTTGTGTGTGTTTGCCCAAAGTCACCAGAACGTAAACACCAAACCTGGAATGTGTTTAGCCAAGTTCACAATAACCTAAAAACACGGCCTAGACTGGGCTAAACACTAGTCCTAGTATATTTGAAAAATCACAGCAACCTAAACATCAAGCCAGGAATGTGTTTAGCCAAATTCCCAGCAACGTAAACATAAGGCCTGGAATATGTTTAATGAGTGTCACAGCGATTGAAGCCAGAATCTAGTATAAGTTTAACCAATATCAGTAACTTAAACAGCAAACTTGTCCGAATTATGTTAATGTTTAAGCAATGTCAATGTGAGCCTAAACACCAAACCAGTCATGTTTTCCAATCTCATAAGCATCTAACTACTGAACATTAGATGCTTCTCTACTGTCACAACTTAAACACCTGATAAAGCATGTGTTCAGTGAATTTTACATTAAACAACCCAAGCTTGACACCTGTCTAATTCATATTAAACATTATAATACTTAGTTAAACACCAGATATATCAGGTGTTATATCAATATCACAATATTCACACCACACTTCAAATATGCTTAAATAATGATACAGCCTAAACACCAAATAAGGCACACGTTTAATCGAGATCTCATATACCTAACATCAAAATGTTAGATGCTTCACCAGTCTCAACGAATTCTTAAACAGTATCACAACCTAAACACCAAAGGTATTTAGTGTTTAATGTCACAGTACACAGGTGTTTAGCGAATGTTACAACAACCTAAAAACCAAGTATCTCATATGTTTAACTAACGTTACAGCAATTTAAACACCAAATATGACAGATGTATGACTATTGTCACAGCAGTCTAAACATAAAGTATATGAGATGTTTAACCATTGCTTCAGTTAACTAAACACTGGATATATTTATCCAGCCCAACAGCAACTTAAACACCAGATATACAAGATATTTCTCCAGTGTCTCGGGAACCGAAACACTAGTCGGGGCAGATATTTTAATTAGTGCCAGGGCAACTTAAACATCAAACGTGTCCATGTTTCACCAGTTTTGGAGCAATTTTCAACGTCAGGTACATCAGACGTTTAACCAACTTCACAACCTAAACACAAGGAACTCACTGGCAAATCTGGATGTAGCATTTTCAGAGAAGCCTTTTGGTTGATCTTGTAATTCTTGTTGTTGTCGTTGTTGTTGTTGTTGTAGATGTTGTTGTTGTTGTTGTTGTTGTTGTTGTTGTTGTTGTTGTTGTTATTGTTGTTGCTGTTGTTGTTATTGTTCTTGTTGCTGCTACTCTGGTGGTTGTAGCTGAAAGAGGAAATGTTCTTGTTATCGTTACTGTTGACAGTTTGAAGTTGTTGTGTTAGTAGTAGTAGTAGTAGTAGTAGTAGTAGTAGTAGTAGTAATAGTAGTAGTAGTAGTAGTAGTAGTAGTAGTAGTAGTAGTAGTAGTAGTAGTAGTACAATAGCATTAGTTTTTATGATAATGTTTTAATTGTAGTCGTTGTTGCTGTTGTTGAAGCAAAGTTATCATCCCTGTCATTGTTGTTGTTCTTCTTGCCACAATTGTTGTAATTAGTACTGTTGCGGTTGTTGTTCTTGTTGCTGAAGTTCTGGTTGTTGTTGTTGTTGTTGTAGTTGTCATAATCACTGAAACTCTTCTTCTTCAAGCAGTCGTTAATCTGTTGCTTGTTAATCTCGTTGTCGTCGCTGTTTCAATCCATTTATATTGTTTCTTGTTGTTTTTATTATCATTGACATTGTTGCTGTTGTTGTTGCTGTCACAGTTGTTATTATTGGTCACAGAGTTGTTGCTGTTGTTGCTGTTTAATTCCAGGATAATACCGATCCAGCAATCATATAACCAAAGGCGTCCACTCATGACCATCCCGATTTCTCAGGAATACATAGGACTACATTACTGAATGTATCCTTTCTTTATTTAAAGCTGAATGAGGCGATTAAAGAGAAATTTTGTTGTTATTTTTAGCAGGTGCAGCAACCACATAGGGGCCTTTTTGTTGGTTTGTAAGTTGCCGCTATTCACGCTGCTGCTGCTGCTGCTGTTATTAATGTCGCTATCATTCTTGTTGCTGCTTCTGATGTTGTTGTTGTTGTTGTTGTTGTTGTTGTTGTGTTGTTGTTGTTGTTGTTGTTATTGTTCTTGTTGCTGCTACTCTGGTGGTTGTAGCTGAAAGAGGAAATGTTCTTGTTATCGTTACTGTTGACAGTTTGAAGTTGTTGTGTTAGTAGTAGTAGTAGTAGTAGTAGTAGTAGTAGTAGTAGTAATAGTAGTAGTAGTAGTAGTAGTAGTAGTAGTAGTAGTAGTAGTAGTAGTAGTAGTAGTATCAATAGCATTAGTTTTTATGATAATGTTTGTAATTGTAGTCGTTGTTGCTGTTGTTGAAGCAAAGTTATCATCCCTGTCATTGTTGTTGTTCTTCTTGCCACAATTGTTGTAATTAGTACTGTTGCGGTTGTTGTTCTTGTTGCTGAAGTTCTGGTTGTTGTTGTTGTTGTTGTAGTTGTCATAATCACTGAAACTCTTCTTCTTCAAGCAGTCGTTAATCTGTTGCTTGTTAATCTCGTTGTCGTCGCTGTTTCAATCCATTTATATTGTTTCTTGTGTTTTTATTATCATTGACATTGTTGCTGTTGTTGTTGCTGTCACAGTTGTTATTATTGGTCACAGAGTGTTGCTGTTGTTGCTGTTAATTCCAGGATAATACCGATCCAGCAATCATATAACCAAAGGCGTCCACTCATGACCATCCCGATTTCTCAGGAATACATAGGACTACATTACTGAATGTATCCTTTCTTTATTTAAAGCTGAATGAGGCGATTAAAGAGAAATTTTGTTGTTATTTTTAGCAGGTGCAGCAACCACATAGGGGCCTTTTTGTTGGTTTGTAAGTTGCCGCTATTCACGCTGCTGCTGCTGCTGCTGTTATTAATGTCGCTATCATTCTTGTTGCTGCTTCTGATGTTGTTGTTGTTGTTGTTGTTGCTGCTGTCGTTTATCCCCACCTTATCGGTCATTTCAACCGTGACCATTTCCTATGTTCATATATCTAGGAGGAAATCACTTAATGTTTCTTTCTAATTTGAAGGTAGATTTTGGCTGTTGTCTCTAGGAGATCGAGTGATCACATAGAAGCTCCTTTGTTCGTTTGTTGTTCGTGTTGATGATGATGATGGTGGTGAGGACGATGAAGTATCAGCGGATAGTTTTTAGTGTTTGTTTGTTTATGTCTTTCTATTTTAAAGCTCTTGGCTTTGGCAACATCCTGAAGGGAGCAAAACATAGCGAGTCCGAAACAGTGAGGGGATGGGTTCAAATCCACTCCATTCACTTTTAAAGTAACAACTGAGGAGCTTCATTTCGACCACAGATATGTGTTGGGTGGGGTCATGCAACAGTGGGCGTGTCTCAGTGGTGGGTGTGAGTTCTCCCATTCTGAATAGCGGTGGACAATGGCGCTATTCAAAGAAATGAGGGCGGTGGGCGTGGTTATAAGTTAGGTGGGACTGGAGTGAGATGGTTAAACATAAGGATTATTTTGGGGTTAAGGCGGGGCCTAACAGCGTAAGAGTGACAGGGATTCTCCTCAAATCAATCACATACATACACACAGAGACACACACACATATATATATATATATAAACACACATGCAAATACAGACATAGTACATTTCCTTTGGCAATCAGTCTACCTCTCTCTCTCTCTCTCTCTCTCTCTCTCTCTCTCTCTTGACAGGTCAGCTGTATCCATTACTGGGCGGAGTCACATCTGTTGATTGACACCACTGGAACACAGGAGGTTCTGAAGGAAGCACAGCACATCAATACATTTTCATCAGACCCACTGTGCTGCCACATCCTACTACGAAACCGAGACCATGCTGTTACGAAGCGAACCTTACCACACAGTTATTCCTATATTCATAAAGATTTTAATGAGTTTCGTCTTAGAAGCTCGACCCCATTCAATACAACCCCAATGATATGATTTGAACCGCCGACCTCCTCAACGGTGTCCGATAGGCTCTCAATTAAATCACTTGTCATCATATTAATATCTGACCATATCTATCCTACCACTTTCCACCAAACTACTCCACCACCAACCTACGTTGCACTACAGCTGTTTCGTACCCTTCCACAACGCACAACTGCTCCATACCCAGACGTTCCCCTCTGTGACCCTGGAAAACATGCACACACACACACACGCGCACACACACACACACACACACACACATACATACATACATACATACATACACAACACAGTACCACGCGTGATTTTCATTCAAATGTATCTTCACAGAGTTTCCCGAAACTCGGAGTAGCGATTTGTGAAGATCCTATTTCGTTTAACTGTATACACTAACGTGCAGCCAACTTTGCGCGCATATATATATATATATATATATATATATATATATATATATAATATATATATATATATATATATATATATATATATATACCGTGTGACAGCGTGCTGTGACCAACGGTGTCAAATGGACGCCCGACGGACTGGTCAGTCAAGGTGTTAATGTGATATATACCATGTAATCTCTCGTAGTCTCATCCAAACACGGAGGCTTGTTAGTGGGACGCTTGAAAAACTGTGGAATTATCTGCATGAAACCATTAGCAGCATTGTTAATCCACAAATAAAGAATATACATATATATAGACATATATATGTATATGTTAATCACACCTGGATTTCAATGTCATTCTTGAGAGTGGTGTTTTTAGCTGTGTAGGTGGCCAGCAAGGACTGGTTCAGTTCAGGGTTACTGTAGGCAAACCGTTTCGAATTAAATGACTGCAAACCCAGCTTCTCCTCCCGTTCAAATTCTGAAATACAAACAAAAACAGCAAATTATATTTATAATTGATTAATTGTATTCATAATTGATTATAATGTTAATCATCATTTTTTTTTCAATCTACGGTGAAACAGATAAACTAGCCCTGTTTATAAAGGTAAGATAGAAGTCGTGTGTGTTTGTGTGTGTGTGTGTATTTGTGTGTTGTGTGTGTGTGTGTGTGTGTGTGTGTGTGTGTGTGTTTGTGCGTGTGTATGTATGTGCTTAGCAGCATTTTGTCCGTCTTTACGTTCTGAGTTCAAATTCTGCCCAGGTAGACTTTGCCTTTCGGCAATTTCAACCAATCAATGACGTCTATTGAGGTGAAAACAATTTCTGCCGTAACATTTTCTGGCGGTGACATATGAAAATGTCCCTGTTATTTATGAGAAAAAAGATACCCTGTGGCCATAAACTGAAATTTTTTAGTTACATAGATATTATTTTAAAAATCTGCCGGTCAAAGTGAAAAGATCCATGTTGTTTGTTTCTTACCAGAAATCTCCCAATCTTCCCAGTACGAATCGTCATCCGTAAGACTCTGAAGCTCGTGTTGTTCGGCAGCCTGCTGCCTTTGACTCTTCAGCCATTCTATGTTGTCTTGGCATTGCTGGAGTTGGGAGAGCAACGCCTTGTCTTGAGCTCGAATGAAATTCTGAAATAGAAAACAGGAGAATGACAGAAGGACGGAATTAAATACGCTGAATATGATAGAGACAATCATACATGTCGTGTAGACTGCATACATAGAGGCAGTATGGTAAGAAGTTTGATTCCCAACCACATGGTTCTAGGTTCAGTCCCACTGCGTGGAACAGTGGGTAAGTGTCTTCTATTATAGCTTCGAACCGACCAAAGCCTTGTGCGTGTATTTCGTAGACGGAAACTGAAAGAAGCCCGTCGTATAAATGTGTGTGTGTGTGTTTCTGTTTGTGTGTGTTTCTGTTTGAGTTTGTGTGTGTGTGTGTGTGTGTGTGTGTGTGTGTGTGTGTGTGTGTGTGTGTGTGTGTGTGTGTATGTGTGTGTGTGTGTATGTGTGTGTGTGTTTAACCAACGCCTGTCTCCCTCACACAGAAACAGACACGCTAACCCCTGATACATCCTTCTTCCAGCATCAACACCCAAGGCCCCTTCTTCTGCGGGTCTTACGAATAGCAAAGGATCTCGTTTCGGACTTCTCCCATCTTGCGAGCTCTGAGACGAAGACCGTTCGCTCAACAGCAACAGCAACCTCACTACCAGCAACATATCCACCAATAACGACACCAACACTCATCAACGGGAGAACCTCTATGTGGTTGCTCGATCCGCTAAAAATAACAGCCAAAGCTCTCTCAATCGCATCCTATTGTCTTCAATAAAAAAATAATAATAAAGGATACAGAAGACAGTGTAGTCATATGGAATAATAAAATGTTAGGGTGGTCATGGCTAGGAAGCCTTCGATTATAGAATTGCTTGGTCAAAGCTAATAAGGGTTAGGCAAAAAGAACATTGTCACTCGCATCACCTCCATTATCATCGGCGGCGTCACCGCTACCATCGACGTCACTATCACCTTCGGCGCCAACGCCACCATCGGTGCCAACGTCACCATAGACGCCAACGCCACCATAGACGCCAACGCCACCATAAACGCCAATGCCACCATAGGCGCCAACGCCACCATAGACGACAACGCCACCATAGGCGCCAACACCACCACCGGCACCCTGATACGTCACCACCAATACCACCGCCATCGCTATACCACCATCTCACCCACCATATACCAAGAACAACAATAACCACCCTGCTGTTTTCGTATTATCACCTTCCGGCTCTGATTATTTCTTCGTTGATAATAAAAGATCGATAAGTGATATTCGTGAGATAATTGGCCAACACATTACAACGCACAACTCTAAGCAACCAATCAACAAACAGGTACAGAATTCAGGACACACGTGACTGCTTTTAAATGTGATAAATATACTGAAATCCATTTCTGTCTTCTAATCTAATATTCGAATTATCGCTACATATGGTCGATTAGGGCCGATCCTGGTTTTCTTTTTTCTTTTTCTTTTTTTTGTTTTGTTTTGTAGATATGATTCGTTTTATCTGCCCATACTTATGTATGTGTGTATGTATGTATGTATGTATGTATGTATGTATGTATGTATGTATGTATGTATGTATGTATGTATGTATGTATGCATGTATGTATGTATGTATACATGTGCGTGTGTGCGCGTATATGTATAAATGCATGAATGTATGTATGCATGTTTGTATGTGTGTGTATATGCATGTATGTACGCATTATGCATGTAGCCATGCATGTATGCATGTATGTATGTATGTATGTATGTATGTATGTACGCATGCATGTATGTATGTGTATGTATGAATGCATGTATGCATGTAGGCATGCATGTACACATGCAGGCATGCATGTATGTATTATGTACGCATGCATGTAAGTGTGTATGTATGTATGTATGTATGTATACATGTATGTATATGTGCATGTTTGCACGTATGCATGTAGGTATGCCCAACGTCATTTTCTACTACTATATTCCCGGGTTGATCAAAGCCTTGTTACCTGTTAGCCTCGGTCTGACCAAAAGCCTGTCTCTTTTTTTTATTATAGCCTGAATCTGACCTAAACCATTCTACTTTAGTCTTGGTTTGACAAAATAATTGTCATCTACTGTAGAACTGGTCTGACCAAATCTTTTATTTCCATTATTGCCACGTCTGAACAAATCCTTAATTGCTTCTGTAGAACTGAACACCAAGGATTCTTTTAAAATTGTCTCTGACTGGTGAACGTCTTTTCTTCCATTTTGGCACTCGTCTTCTCTTTCTACCGAATTGACCAAAGCCTGCTCATATATACTCTTGCCCTGAGCTGACCAATGCCTTGTCTACTACTATATTCCTGGCAGACCCAAAGCCTTGTCTTCTAAAATAGTTCTGTTTCATCCCAACAATGTTTTCGACTCTATCACCATTATAATCAAAGCTTTGTTAATAGTTAGCACCGTTGAGGTTTACTTTCTTATTAACGGCGATAGTCTTAATCTGTCGTTTGTTTTAACATCGTCACCTGGTCTTTGGATTCCTTTAACAGAGGGGAGTTACTATGGTGCAAACATTTGAGCTAAATTTCCGGTCAGAAAACTACTTTCAGTCTTTTTAATCATAAGACTGAGAGACCCTGAAAAAGACCCTCTCTTTCTCTCACACAAAGCAGAGATTCTTTTTTAAACAGTCCCGTCTGTTGCACCAATCCGACAACTTTATCTTAAATCCAGTTACTATTCGGCAGGTTTATGAATCTCAAGTTATGTAAGATAAGATTCGATGCGTCAGTTACGTGAGAATTTGAATTGCAATAAGTTTAAAACAAGTTTGGAAGATTTTCCTAATTGATCACTGATTAAAATATTTTATTAAGAATAAAGCGGCGAGCTGGCAGAATCGTTAGCACGTCGGGCGAAATGCTTAGCGGTATTTCGGCTGCCGTTACGTTGTGAGTTCAAATTCCGCCGAGGTCGACTTGGCCTTTCATCCTTTCGGGGTCGATAAATTAAGTACCAGTAAAGCACTGGGGTCAATATAATCGACTTAATGCCTATGTCTGTCCATGTTTGTCCTCTCTATGTTTAGCCCCTTGTGGGTAATAAAGAAATAGGTATTTTATCTGCCGCTACGTTCTGAGTTCAAATTCCGCCGAGGTCGACTTTGCCTTTCATCCTTTCGGGGTCGATAAATTAAGTACCAGTTACGCACTGGTGTCAATATAATCGACTTAATCCGTTTGTCTGTCCTTGTTTGTCCTCTCTGTGTTTATCCCCTCGTGGGTAGTAAAGAAATAGGTATTTCGTCTGCCGCTACGTTCTGAGTTCAAATTCCGCCGAGGTCGACTTAGCCTTTCATCCTTTCGGGGTCGATAAAATAAGTATCAGTTGAGTACTGGGGTCGATGTAATCGAGAAGCCCTCTCCTCCCGCCCCACCCCGCCCCAAATTTCTGGCCTTTTGCAAAAATTTGAAATAATAACCAACACCCTCTTATTTGTTAATTTTGTTAATAATACACCCAAGAATTCGACTAAGATTGATTCCTGATCGTTGCCATTTGTGGGAAGCATCAATCAAAACAAGTGCGAATAGGTGGCTCGCGAGACTCACTGCTCGCACATTCGTTCCGGCACCATTTTTTCACCAGACCCAGAGGTCTGATTGAAAAGGCGAGTGCAGCACAAAGCACACGCGGACGATTATGACTTGGCAATGTGTATCATGCTTTCGCTAATTCTTTTAGGTGCTTCTGTAATCTCGAGCAGATACAGGTGCCCTGTCGGCTCTCTCACCTTCAGTCGTGCTGCGCATCCAAGATATGATAGCCGGGAAAGAGAGAGAGAGAGAGAGAGAGAGAGAGAGAGAGAGAGAGAGAGAGAGAGAGAGGGAGAGAGAGAGGCAGACAGACAGACAGACAGACAGACACAGACAGTGGTAGAGAGATACACCAGTATCCATCTCTTAGCTCTTTTACAGTTGAGCAAGGTAAGGTGAGATAAAATGCCTTACTCAAGGACACATCACGCTAACCGATTCAGGAAATGAACCCTCGACTTTATGACCGTAAGTGTTTTTCCATTTGATCAGACTAAGTTGGGGGTTAAATAATGGTACAAAACATTACATACAAACATCTCATAATAGACTGTAAAAGCTTTCACGAGAAAACAATACAACACAAGAAATACCCAAACAAACCTTGCAATACAATAACTATGTAGATGTAACACAAACACCTTCCTACTACAGCCAAAGACAATACAGTAACCACCC
This sequence comes from Octopus sinensis, assembly GCF_006345805.1. Lineage (NCBI taxonomy): Eukaryota > Metazoa > Mollusca > Cephalopoda > Octopoda > Octopodidae > Octopus > Octopus sinensis. The sequence continues at coordinate 6,337 of NW_021836530.1, read as the reverse complement.
ATGTCACCAACTGAAAGCTGCACCTGGAGGTGCAGCATTGTGTTAAACGTCTCACGTTTCCAAAGACAGGACTTTAAAAAAAAATATTCTTTTCAAGAAATTCAACCGATCACAGCGTCATATTTCATTAACCAATTATTAAATAGTCATATAAATGACAAAATAACTAAACATCTACTTATTTAAACACTATTGTAAGGCGAGAAGAAATTGGGTCGTCTGCCGACTCCTTGATCGTCTGCATTCCTACATTTTGTTTCATCCTCCTCGTTCCTTTTCTTCATTGATTCATACAGACATATAAAAATAGTCAAGTAGATTTTATTGCTTAGTAACCGTTTGTTACTGGTTTGACAATTTTGTAGTTTTTATTTGTCCAGCGTCAACCTACTTATTAGAAAGAAGAAGAAAAAAATGACTATTGTAAAATGTCGCGATGATTGTAGTTTCTGAGATAGTGACGGTGGCGGTGGCGGCGGCGGCGGTGGTGGTGGCGGTGACGGTGGCGGTGGTGGTGGTAGTGGTGGTGGTGGCTGTTGTTGTTATTGTTTTTTTTTGCTATTGTCGTTTAACCCCAGATCAGATCTGATCAACAAGACCTCATTTCTCGTTTATCTTTTGCGTTTGTTTCAGAAACTGGACTGTGGCCATTCTGGAGCACAGCATCGGAGAGTTTTTAGTCAAATGAACCAACTTAAAAAAAAAAAACCAACTTAACCAACTTAAAAAAAAAATAATAATAAGTCTGGTACTTATTCTGTCGGTCCATTTTGCTGCACCGCTAAGCTGGGGGAGCGAAAACAAGCTAACGCCGGTTGACAAGCGATGATAGGGGATAGCTACACACACACACACACCTATTTAAATAGCGTGAAGCCACTAAAATGTTTCGGATACAAACTGATGAGAAAGTCAGCAGTTCCTTGAATAGTGATTTTGTCTCCCTTTTCTGTCCGTTATGGTTTCGCCCAGTTTCGTCTATTTTCCCCTTCTCTGTCTAACTTTTGATATATATATATATATATATACAGAGAGAGAGAGAGAGAGAGAGAGAGAGAGAGAGAGAGAGAGAGAGGCGTTGGAGTGGTGGAGGTGGTAGTGAGGTGTTCGCTCTATCTTGTTACTCTCTTGCTCCTCTTGCTTCTTTTCCTCCTCCCCTCCTCCTCCTACCTCCCTTATAAATTCTAATGGCTTAAGAAGAAAAGCTCTAATACCTGCTGCCATTTTTTGCAGGGGGCCCCCATGGGAGGATTCCCACTGAACGCTGTAAACTGATGGACCATCAACATTCGATTAATTATTCAGTAGCCCCCATCCTCGAGTGGGGAAATGTCGGTCAGATATCAGAAATGCTAAAGCGTCAGTGCAAATAACTCTCTCTCTATTTAACTCTGTCACTCTAACAACAAATCGAACAACAACAACAGCAGCAGCATCAGTAGCAATAGCAACAACAACAGCAAAGGTAATGGCAACAACAGTTTGGTAGGTTGATGTTCACTTGAAATTCTTTTCGGTTCCATTGTCAGTTTGCAATGACCTCTCTACATCAACAAGAGTACTTCATGACGAGGTGGAGGGTGGGTACACATAGAGAGAAAGAGAGAGAATGGGAAGAGAAAGAGATAGGGGGTGGAGAGAGAGGGGGAGGGGCAGAGAGGGGTGGAGAGAGAGACACACACACACAGACATGAGAATATTTGCGGGACACACACACACGTTAGGGCTATTTGTTTAACATACTTGTGAACACACTTCTAAGAGCACTTGCCTTTGTTTTCGAATCTAGATGATGGCCATGGTAATTCATACAACATATATTTTATATTTACTGTTTGCAAAAAGCGCGGGTCTATGAAACCAAACGGAACAAAACTGAAGTGGCCGCCAAGCAGAAAAGATCCTGGGTCTGTTTTTAGTATATTTGCGTGCACGCATGTGTTGTGTGTAAGCACGATGGATGTGTGGGTGGGGGGATTTTACTTTGAGTTTTATTTAAATCTTCCTACTTAAGAGAGTTCAAGTCGCTCGCTAACAAAGTGAAAAGACTTTTTTCAGTCAAGAGAACTTCCGCTCTTTGTAAATACGTGGTCCTTTTCTTTCTCTTCATAATTTACAGCAAATTTCGACCGGCCACTTACTGCTTGGTAGCAAGGTTGTGAAAGAAAGCATCTTGCTCTAATCACCACCTTCTAAATCTTAAAGAGGTCTTGCAGATTTTTATGGTCCCAGATATTGTCATCGTTTGTAGTGTATGAATTGAGGATTTGCGTTCTCGCCCCAAGAACCCAAGTTCATACATACTTTGCTCCAGACGGGTTGGTATGTATCCTGTTGCTGCAATCATACTGGGTACGAAGCTGAAAGCGTGTCTTGGGCACTGGATTTGCAAGCCCCTATGTATGTATGTATGTATGTATGTATGTATGTATGTATGTATGTATGTATGTATGTATGTATGTATGTATGTATGTATGTATGTATGTATGTATGTATGTATGTATGTATGTATGTACGTATGTATGTAGGTATCTATGTATGTATGTAGGTATCTATGTATGTGTGTGTGTGTGTGTGTATGTATGTATGTATGTATGTATGTATGTATGTATGTATGTATGTATGTATGTATGTATGTATGTATGTATGTATGTATATTTAAACAGGCTTTAGAATCAGTTCGAATTTGCTCGGGACATAATGAACCTGAAGAGAGGCATTTTCACGGCGTTTGCCATGAAGAAAATTCTCACTTTAGGCAAATAATATTAAAAACACCAAAATCAATTCGAAGTGCCCCCTATGAACTGTTAAATGGCGTGTGTGTGTGTGTGTGTGTGTGTGTGTGTGTGTGTATGTGTGTAGAAGGTTGTTTAATAATTTTAATAGCAATATATGTGTGAAAAGTTTGAATTATATTTCGTCCTTTAATTTGGAGGATTCCAAAAAACGATTTCTAATAAAGATTCTTCATATTTTGTAGGTAGCTTACTGGCGTAAGTTTGTGAACATGAAAATAATACTTGTATATGGTGTGTTGTGCGGATTTATGGAAAGGTATCCCATAGAAATCAACAGATTTGTTAAAAATGGAGATGTTAAAATTTGAAAGAATTTTAATTCATGCATACGATCGTTTCAAACAGCGATATATATATATATAGATATATATATATATATATATATATATATATATATATATGTATATATATATATATATATATTATATATATATATATATATATATATATATATATACATATATATATATATATACGAGGGCAAGTGTAAAAAAAATTATCCGCACTTTCGCCATAACATATCTTTTTCATTGTAACACTGCCTTCTACGCATGCGTGCTTATAGTTGGTACTACTGTGGTCACGTGATCGACGTTTGAACTTGATCATACCATTTTTCTTTCTGGCTTTACAGTGTAAGCATAGCCACTCCACTAGCAATGTGCACCAAAGAAGAACACAGAGAAATAATATGATTGCTTTGGTTGGAAGATGTGTCAGGTGCTGAATTTCATCGGAAGTTTCTTAGCACAATACAGCACACCTATCAATCTCCACCACTGGCGAGAAGATTCAGCAAGCTTGAGAGGTGGTAATGGTGAACCGGCATGTTACCATCGACGAGGTAGCTCGTTCTCTGCAGATTAGTCATGGTTCTGCCCATCAAATCATCCACGATGAGCTCTGCTTCCATAAAGTCTGTACAAGTTGGCTGCCAAGAGACCTTACCGCAGAGCACAAACACAAACGTTTTGAGGTCGGCCAACGTTTACTCGATCACTACAACAATGAGGGTGAGGAAGTTTTGAGTAGAATAGTCACTGGAGATGAAATGAGGGTTCATCATTATGAGGTAGAATCCAAAAGACAGAGTATGGAGGGAAAACGTCCTGGTTCGCCAGAAACGAAGAAACTCAAGACCATATATATACTAGAAGATTACCAGGAAAAGGGGTGTACAATCAACAGTGCAAGTCACAGTGCTTTGCTGGCCAAAAAACTGAAGCCAGCAATTCACACCAAACGCCGAAGCTTATTGTCGAAGAAAGTTTTGTTGTTGCATGACAATGCACGCCCACACACGGGCGGAACACTCTGACTACAGCCCAGATCTCGCCCCTTCTTATTACCATATCTTTGGACCGCTCAAAGGTGGTTTTACGTGGTGGTCGATTTCCTACGGATGAAGATATGAAGGAAGCGGTGCATAAATGGTTGCACGACCAACCGAAAACCTTCTTCGCGCGAGGAATACGCAAGCTTTTGGACCGCCGGACCAAGTGCATCGAAAAGGAAGGAGACTATATAGAAAAATGACGTACTTGTTTATTCCCTGCTTTTGCGTAAATACATTGGAAAATAAGACTCCGTATTATTTTTTATTCTCCCTCGTATATATGACATACGTATGTGGGTGGTTGTGCATGCGCACACAGACACAAACACCACACATCCATACATACATTCTGTGAGTAATACTTAATCAAGCTGACCTACAATCAAAAGTGTTCCAGCCGTACTTTTTGTACAGTTACTATAACATTGTCTCATGTGTCCTTGCCGAAGATGCTTCCGCTACTGATGGCAGAAGATTGTTCATCAACTCAAAGGACAATGCGAAAATATCTTCTCTAAACCTCAGGAAAGAATTTGAAATACCATATTTCAACAAATTCTACTAAACAACTAACAAATACTATTTTATGAAATAACCGAAGCAATAACATCTCAAATTCAGTTTCACATGCGGGTGGCCTGACAACTTTCGCACTAAAATTCTGCAAAGCCAGCCTTGCAAATTGTTTGAAAATATCCTACCAGGAGCGTCTTCAGATAATACAGATAATAGTACGATAGCTGCAATGATTTATAAAAGGAACAACAGAATTGACTGTGGGGTAAGAAGCTTGCTTCCCAGCATGGGCAAGTGTCTTCTAGTCTCCTACAAGAGAGAGAGAGAGAGAGAGAGAGAGAGAGATGGATTGATAGATAGGTAGACAGACAGGCAGGTAGATAGATAGATAGATAGATAGATAGATAGATAGAGAGAGAGAGAGAGAGAGACAGACAGACAGACAGACAGATAGACAAACAGACAGACGGACAGACAGACAGACAGACAGACAGACAGACAGACAGACAGACAGACAGATAGACAGATAGATAGATAGATAGATAGATAGATAGATAGATAGATAGATAGATAGGCAGACAGACAGACAGACAGACAGGTAAATAGGTAGACAGATAGACAGATAGATAGATAGATAGATAGATAGAGAGAGAGAGAGAGAGAGAGAGAGAGACAGACAGACAGATTGACAGACAGATAGACAGATAGACAGATAGATAGATAGATAGATAGATAGATAGATAGATAGATAGAGAGAGAGAGAGAGAGAGACAGACAGACAGACAGACAGACAGACAAACAGACAGATAGACAGATAGATAGATAGATAGATAGATAGATAGATAGATAGATAGATAGATAGATAGATAGAAGACACTTGGCCAAGATACCTCGTAGTGGGACTGAACCCGAGGGCAAGCGATTGCATAGCAAACTTCTTAGCCACATGGCTTACCATTTCACAGTAAAAGGGTTCGAATCCAGAAGAGTAAATTAGCGGAACCGTACGAGAATCATGCGAGATGTCTCACAGTATTTGTTCCCAGCTCTTAATGTTCTGACAACAAATCCTGCGACAACACTGGTGCCGAATCGTATTGGTCCAGGACGGCGGCCGCATAGGCAATGGTTGTTGCTTGTCTTCATTCACATTACATCCAATTTTGTTATTTAAAAGCAACGAATGAAGCAGTCTGGCAGAATTGTTAGCATGCCAGGCAAAATTCTTAGCTGTATGTCTATCGTCTGCCGTTACGTTCTGAGTTCAAATTCCGCCGAGGTCGATTTTGCCGTTCATCGTTTCGGGGTTGATAAAATAAGCACCGCTAGGATTGATGTAATCAACTAACCCCTATCGCCGGAATTGCTGACCTCGTGCCAAAATTTGAAACCAACATTATTAAAGCCACCACCACCACCACCACCACCACCACCATTCCATTATATAATTATCCTCCAAGAAACCGCGACTTTTGAAAGATGCCCATGTACACTCCTTACTCAGGTCACACAGAATTCAAACAGAAATGGTTGCAACCAGGGCATAGCAAACTCCGCAACACATTTATCCAATAATTAACGATACTAAACAAGGGGTGGCTCTATGATAAGAAGCTTGCTTCCCAACCACATGGCTCTGGGTTCAATCTCAATGCATGACACCTTACGCAAGTGTCTTCTGATA
>NW_021836529.1:22500-24900 GCF_006345805.1 Octopus sinensis | reverse complement strand
AAGAAGAAGAAGAATAACAATTAACGGCTTGAAATTTTGGCACAAGGCCAGCAATTTCAGGGACTCTAGAGTTTGATTGGTGCGTATTTTAAAGACCTCGGATAAAACGATCGCACAAAATGGCCGCCAGGCATTTCGCCTGATGTGTCAACGATTCTGCCAGCTCGCCGCCTTAATAAAAAGCATGGCAAAGACACAACTTTACTGCGTTGCTCTTCTGCCTCCATCTCCTCCTCTTGTCCTGCGCAGCCACTGGAATAGTCTTAAATATCTTTATGTAATAAACATCCATCACATCAAACGAAATTTTGGGTGATTTTACTATCTATGAAAGCTATAAATACGAAACTAAATAGATATTGCTATTGTACAAATCACTTCATTAGCAGTAATACCGTGTGATATAATTTTAACTTTTCTGTCGTTTTTTTCTTTTTTTTTTTTTTTTTTTATTCTGTTTGCTTCATAAAGGGTCTGTGCTTATTCTTACCGTCTGTCCAGCCATTTTGCCGCAGCTTATCGCTGCGAATTTAGAAGGAAACTTACTAAGAATACCAAAAACAATCAGGAAGATGTCTGTAATTAAGATGTCCGCTACATGAGAAATAGAGAAATTAAGAGAACGAGATGGAAAAATAAATTAGGAGACAAATAGAGAGAGATACAGAGAAAGAGAGAGATAGAGAGAGAAAGAGAAACAGACAGAGGGAGAGGGAGAGGGAGACATGCTTAGTATATTAATATATCTTGTAGAAGAAATTCATGGTGCCTTTTAATAGCCAGAAATGGTTTAACGAATTCTTTGCTTCATTGCCTCGTTTCTACAGATTGGTTAAGTCTGGTTCCTATTGTTGACGTTGTTGTTACTGTTGTGGCTATACTAATAACAATAATAATAATAATAATAATAATAATAATAATAATAATAATAATAAATATTCTGCTCAATACCACAGATTTGCTTGTCAGTTGTTTGACCGTAACCAGTTGAGCATGTCCCTTAGTGGCTGACGATATGTGCATCTCTGATCACGAGCAGAAGTAGTGGGGGAGCATCATAGCCATGTGTTGAGAGGGATTCTTTGGAAACATGCGTGGTTCTTTCAACATCCTTAAACAACCCTTATTCAGGGACCGTTTGAGCAGGATGGGCTACTCAACCTGAAGAAAATTCTAACTGGGCCCCACCTGCAAGGTCATGTGCTGTTTATCTTGATATGAGATCACCATGTCGCGCACATATGGTTGTGATGCATGTGCCTGGTGTACCTTTATCAGACGGGTAGTCATGATGGGTATATTGGGCTTCGTATATTTTACCCCAGTGTCACTTTGATGGCATGAACTGCTCTCTCACTCAATAATATAATAATAATAATAATAATAATAATAATAATAATAATAATAATAATAATAATAATAATAATGGAAGTGTTATCATGTACATTGTTTTGTCTTGGTATAAAAGATGGGCTACAGCAAATACCACAGATTTGCTTGTCAGTTGTTTGACCTTAACCAGTTGACCATGTCCCTCGGTGGCTGACGATATCTGCATCTCTGATCACGAGCAGAAGTAGTGGGGGAGCATCATAGCCATGTGTTGAGAGGGATTCTTTGGGGTTTGAATAATTCACCTCTGGAAACATGGGTGGTTCTTTCAACATCCTTAAACAACCCTTATTCAGGGACCTTTTGAGCGGGATGGGCTACTCAACCTGAAGAAAATTCTAACTGGGCCCCACCTGCAAGGTCATGTGCTGTTTATCTTGATATGAGATCACCAAGTCGTGCACATATGGCTGTGATGCATGTGCCTGGTGTACCCTTATCAGATGGATAGTCATGATGGGTATACTGGGCTTCGTATATTTTACCCCAGTGTCACTTTGATGGCATGCACTGCTCTCTCATTCAATAATAATAATAATAATAATAATAATAGTAGTAGTAGTAGTAGTAGTAGTAGTAGTGGTGGTGGTGGTGGTGGTGGTGGTGGTAGTGGTGGGGACTGTAGGTGGTGTTAGTGGTTGTTGTTGTTGCTGCTTGTAGTTTTGTTGTTTCTAGATAAGTCTTTGTCGAGGGAGACTATGAGAAAAAGCGTTCCAGTCTTGACAACCTCGCCTTTTCTTTTTCTAGCATTGAGTACAAACTGTAGGACTACATTATGTTATGAAAATATTTTCAAACAGCTGGGTGTGATAGTGGAGAGCGAAAGAGAAAGAGAGAGAGAGAGAGAGAGGGGGACAGAGGGAGAGAGAAAGAAAGAGGCAGATTTGGCTGCTATTTTTAGCAGGTCGGTTTTCTTTCGCTCTTCGACTCGTTCTTTGTTCTTGTTGCTTTGTTTTTGTTATTCCTTGTCAGTTTCATCCCCCCCCGGCGCCCCGTCACAGATACACC
>NW_021836529.1:0-17500 GCF_006345805.1 Octopus sinensis | reverse complement strand
GATGATTTGGCATGGGTCCCTGTAGAGTAAAAGCGACAACGCAAGGGGATTATTTTCCGCTACAATCCGCCGGCAAAGTCTTTGAATCGATTGATCAAAATATTTATTTTTCTTCTCAAAGAACATTTTCTAAATGCAGGATTACGTTGAACTCCCGATGGCAATCATCAAATCTATTGCGAAATCAAACGGTTCACTTTTATCGATTTCGCCATTGTATTGATTTCTACTGAGTGACACAAGCATCCGATCGGAGATAGACGTTAGGCAGTGTTTTGAAAAGTGATCTTTGGGTAGAAAATGCACCCCAGGTTTGAGAGTTCAAAAGCTAACAACGAATGATGTTAACCATTTATATAAGAATTAATATTTGATTTTCTTTTTGTTTCTGAAGTTATATAAAATAATTTATCAGTAGGCGTAGGAGTGGCTGTGTGGTAAGTTATTTGTTTACCAACCACATGATTCCGGGTTCAGCCCTACTGCGTGGCACCTTGGGCAAGTGTCTTCTACTATAGCCTCGGGTCGACCAAAGCTTTGTGAATGGATTTGATAGACGGAAGCTGAAAGAAACCCATCGTATATATGTATATATATATGTGTGTGTGTGTATTTGTTTGTGTGTCTGTGTTGGCCGCCCCAACATCGCTTGACAACCGATGCTGGTGTGTTTAGGTCACCGTAACATTAGCGGTTCGGCAAAAGACACCGATAGAATAAGTACTAGGCTTACAAAGAATAAGTCCTGGGGTTGATTTGCTCGACTTAAGGCGGTGCTCCAGCATGGCCACAGTCCAATGACTGAAACAAATAAAGGAGTAAAGAAGTAAATTGAAGGGTTATTCAATAAGTTGAAGCAGAATATATATTTGGTAATTATTACAAAATAGAGGTTGAAAGCGACTTCCAGGTTTCAACCAACGAGCCATCATCAGACAATCAGATGACGGTTAGGGACCGGAGACTTATTTTAGGTGTATATACATATTTTTTTTTCTTTTACTTGTTTCAGTCATTTGACTGCGGCCATGCTGGAGCACCACCTTTAGTCGATTAAATCGACCCCGGGACTTATTCTTTGTAAGCCCAGTACTTATTCTATCGGTCTCTTTTTGCCGAACCGCTATGTGACGGGGACGTAAACACACCAGCATCGGTTGTCAAGCAATGCTAGGGGGTCAAACACAGACATACACACACATACACACACATATATATATATATACATATATACGACAGGCTTCTTTCAGTTTCCGTCTACCAAATCCACTCACAAGGCTTTGGTCGGCCCGGGGCTATAGCAGAAGACACTTGCCCAAGATGCCACGCAGTGGGACTGAACCCGGAACCATGTGGTTGGTTAGCAAGCTACTTACCACACATCCACTCCTTTATGTTATTTCTTACCAATATAGAAAGAGCCGGTTTCTAACCTAGATCCAAAGCTCCTTCATTGGAATTTCAACACCATCAACAGTGCATTTTTGTATGTATGTATACGTAAAGATTTGTATGTTTTGCTTTATGTATGTCTTCTAATGCATATAGTTACATATCTAGACGTGTTTAAATGATAAACTTCTGGAAAGTTTTACAGACTTTTACAGTTCCAGTAATGGCTTACATCTGTAGTCTTCGAATCAGCTTTTTCCTGTCTGGTTTTGTGAAGCTTAATTTCTCAAGATTGATATTTTAGCAGTGTGTTACATATCCCAGTGCTCCAATAATTAAAGGTATAAACCTGAACTTGTATTCTGGATAGAGTAATTGTAAATTTCTCAATAGTTCAGCATAGGTGTTCTCTTTTTCACTGATCCTCAGCTTTATGTTAACTGGAAGTACTCCGTCGGTTACTACGATGAGGGTTCCGGTTGATCCGATCAACGGAACAGCCTGCTCGTGAAATTAACGTGTAAGTGGCTGAGCACTCCACCGACACGTGTACCCTTAACGTAGTTCTCGGGGATATTCAGCGTGACACAGAGAGTGACAAGGCCGGCCCTTTGAAATACAGGTACAACAGAAACAGGAAGTAAGAGTGAGAGAAAGTTGTGGTGAAAGAGTACAGCAGGGATCACCACCACTCCTACTGCCGGAGCCGTGTGGAGCTTTAGGTGTTTTCGCTCAATAAACACTCACAACGCCCGGTCTGGGAATCGAAACCGCGATCCTACGACCGCGAGTCCGCTGCCTTAACCACTGGGCCATTGCGCCTCCACTTTATGTTAACATCCACTGGGCAGCTAATTTCCACAGCTGTTTACGGTTTCTCCTCTCTATCCCAAATCATTATATCGGGTCGATTGTGCTAACATTTTATAGAGGTCTTCACTGGGATATTCCACCAGTACTCATTTTTACCATGTGCGGCTATGGCTTCTACCATACTGTGGGCTCTTATTTCTTTGACCTCGGGTATTATATTTCCGACGAATCTCATCACCAGTAGATAATACCATGATGACATATTCGGACAACTGCTGATGACGTGGGTGATATCTTCGATGCTAACTCCACAAAGTCTGCACCAGTTATCACGTTTTGCTGCTTCTCCCGTGTCTCTCTCCCTCTTTCTCTCTCCCTCCCCCTCTCTCTCTCTTGTGCATTAGGCATTTGGTTATTTCCTGTTCCTGTATGTACGAGAAGTAGTAAAAAAATATCCGATCTTGATTTTCATTTTTGGCACAAAATAATAATGCGTGAGTAAAAGCCGCGTAGGTATTCGGTGGCCGCGTTCTTCCCGAGCATGCGCAAATATTTTCGTGTCTGTAGGTTGCGTCATTTGCCCGCAGTAACGCGTTGAGTACAGACGCGAAGAGAGGATACTGATAACAAAGACAATGATGATGATGAGGATGATGATGATGGCAACGACGACGACGACGACGTCGATGATAATAATGATGGTGTTGATGATGATGATGATGATGACGATGATGACGATGAAGGTGATGACGATGATGATGATGGTGATGATGATGGTGATGATGATGATGGTGACGATGATGATGATGATGGTGATGATGATGATGATGGTGATGATGATGATGATGATGATGATGATGATGTCAACGACGACGACAACGTCGATGATAATAATGATGGTGACGATGATGATGATGATGATGATGAGGACGATGATGATGATGATGTGATGATGATGATGATGACGATGACGATGATTATGGTGACGATGATGATGATGACGATGATGATGATGATGATGACGATGACGATGATGATGGTGACGATGATGATGATGATCATGATGATGATGATGACGATGACGATGATGGAGTTGCTTTTTTGGTTTTCCTTTTCCCCCCCTCTAAAATGGCTTCCCATTTTACTCGTGCTTCAAAGCAGAATTAAAAGATTTTTCTGTTAATTAATTAAACATCAATAATCGCCATCTCATTGCGCAATGCTAACTAAGAGGAACATGATGGTAACAGCAAGCGAAACAATTATTATAGTAATGATGATGATGATGATGATGATAATGAGAATAATAAAAAGAAGAAGATGAAGGAGAGGAAGAAGGAGAAGAAGAGGAAGAAAGGCAAGAAAGAGAAGAATAAGGAGGAGGAAGAGAAGAAGAAAAGAAGAAGGCGAAGAAGAAGATGACGAAGAATACATATACATAATTTTCATATATAGTAATAATAATAATAATAATAATAATAATAATAATAATAATAATAATAATAAAAATAATAAAAATAATAATAATAATAATAATAATAATAATAATAATAATAATAATAATAATAATAATGATAATAATAATGATAATATAATAATATAATAATAATAATGATAATAATAATAATAATGATGATGATGATAATAATAATAATAATAATAATGATAATAATAATAATGATAATAATAATAATAATAATAATAATAATAATAATAATAATAATAATAATAATAATAATGATAATAATAATAATAATAATAATTTGGACGAATAAGTATAAGTCGATTAGTGTATTTAATATGTGAGTGTGTGTATGTATGTATGTGTGTGTGTGTTTTTTGCCCCTCCGCATCGAGTGTTAATTCTAAATGTACGTTATAGTCCTACGACGGTCTTTGGAATCTCCCTCCAAGACATACCCAGACTAAGATTGAAACATCTGATATCTGAAACACAGGTGATAGTTGGCAAACGGAAGAGCATCCGGCCGCATAAAATATTTCCTGTTTGACAGATGCATAAAAATGTATAAATTAAAGGCATGATAAACACACACGCGAACACACACATACACAAAAAAACACATATACACAAATACATACACTCAAATACATAGACTCAAACACCAACACATACACGCACGCACTAACACACATACACACACTTACATACACAAACTCATACACATACACACGTGATTTTTGTCTTACGAGATGGACATGGATTACACATAGAATGTTCTAATATTACATAATCGGTAATATTGAGAGCTGCCAAAATCTCTTGGGCGCCGGGCAAAATTCTTAACAATATTTCTTCCATCTTTACGATCTGAGTTAAAATTCCACTGTGGTCGACGTTGCCTTTAATCCTCTGAGGGTCAATAAAATAAGAACCAGAAATAGTCAGTATTTATATTCATGATATGTGTGAACCGTACAATATTGAAACGATCGTAATAAAGGAATGAATGTTATACCAATATATCATGTCTAAGAATTCCTACACACACACACACACAACACACATATACACACAAATATATGCACACATACACACACACGAACGCACACAAACACATTTACAGACACACACACACACATATTTATATACAAAGCGTGAGGGGAAGTGAATATGAATAAACGCGACATTTTGAAAGAAATATAAAATTTAACAGAATATCATCAGATTAATTTTTGCCTATTTAATATTTTCTCTGCTGATAATTCTGATTAGATAAAAAAATATATTATACGTAATATTTATAAGCGAAAATAGTTTTAAAATAGAGAAATGAAAAATGGCGACCAAATTACAAAATCACAATGTGAACTGATACAAAACAAGATAAAAACGAAAAGAAATGATGGTAACTGGAAGAAGAATTATGTCAATATAATGCACTACGGATGATCACCAGTATATGGAACAATAGAAAAGTTAGGTCTATCTATATCTATCTATCTCTATCTATCTATCTATCTATCTATCTATCTATCTATCTATCTATCTATCTATCTATCTATCTATCTATCAAGCTATCTGTCTATCTGTCTGTCTGTCTGTCTATCTATCTATATATCTATATGTATACACACACACACACATATATATATATATGTGTGTGTGTGTGCGTGTGTATACAAATATATAAGCATTTATATATATGAATATACATATATGCATATATATATATGTATACATATATATATACACACATATATTTGTGTGTGTATATATAGACATCAAAATATATTCATACATATATATACACATATGCATATATATACATAGATTGACACATATCCACACATGTACGAACATTCATATGAACAAATAAATTGTGTTCGTGTCCTCCATATATCATGTGCGCAGAATTTCACTCCACTACGCATAAACACTCGCAATCACTTCGAAACCTATGGTTAAGCTATTCGTATCCCTCCTCTAAACATACACAAATACGAAGATTTCTACATTCATCATATCCAAGATAATAATACACGAATATTTATAAATATGTCTGATGACATACATATTGACAGATTCATGTTATTCAGACATTAAAATATTTGTTGTTCTTTTTAGTGATCCTAGGGATACGTTAAACAGGATTACTGCTTCTACGACAATGAACGAGGCGGGGTTAAACCAAGAAATATTATATGCGCGCGTATGGCTATTATCTATCTCATAAATCACACAATGTATAAATTTTCTTCATAACTATTCTTATATAGTGCCTGGTTATAGTACTCAGACTAGTCTCGAAAGATTTACTGAAGGAGGTAATTCAGAAAATCTGAAATATATATATTGAATGTGATTATTAGTTACAGTCGGGCTTAGACGGGGGGAGGGACACAAGGAGGTGTAAGGTCACACTGACGAAGTTGGCTGATATTTCATTCTGTTCTATAGATATTGTTAATCCAACAAAGTAAGCAGGCCGTTATATAAACGTTCCATGAATTATACGTGGACGTGTATCACTGTTAAAATGCCATCATCTCTATAGATTCCGCCATCGATGTATGGGAATTAGCTCTTAAGTGTAAAAGACGAAGTAATAAGAGGTGTTGGATGACTTCAATTGAGAACCTCTCAGCCCAGTAAGTATTTTCATGTGCTCCACTTTACATTCAGTCCATTTGCAGTTGCTTGTTATCAACATCATGTGTATATACACTATACACAAGCACATGAATACACACGCATATATATGTATATACGTGACGCACATATATATGTATATATATATATATACATACACACACACATATATAATATATATATATATAATATATATATATATAATATATATAATATATATTATATATATATATATATATATATATATATATATATTATATATATAAAATACTAATATATATATATATATATATATATATTATATATATATAGATATATCTATATATATAAAAAAAGGAACTGCCAGAAATGCTGACAACTAATTGAAGTAATTTAGTAATTTAATTAGGTGAAAGTTCTTTTTTACCGGTTGCGCATTTGTTATGCTTATCAAACTATAAAATAGAGATAGAGTCTGTCTCTTATTTATATTGAAAAAAATAGCTCCAGAGTTGTTTTGGATTTTTGGAATTTGATTGGTTTCGCGCCTAAAATTTTGATTGGTCATTATGAAGGGGTCACGTGAATGTTTGAATGGAAGTTGGTGTTGGGGTAAGAAAAAAGGCTCTAAGAGAAGAGTTTCTAAAATTGGCTAGTGTCCCACTTACGCCAACTTCGTCATGGGATACCTGGAAATCACCCTCTATAAAACGTTCTTAACCAATTTGGCACCACTCTCCACACACACATAGAGAAGAACTGGAAGAGATATCTTGATGACTGCTTCATCCTTTGGCCCGAAACCGTCGAGAAGCTTAACGATTTCACACTCTTATAAATGGGCCTAACACAAACATTATTTTCACAATGGAATACAGCCCTCAACAAATTCCCTTCCTCGACATCCTCATTAAAATTCACAACAAAAAATAGAAACAACATATACTACAAGCCCACAGACTCCAAGCAATACCTCCCTTTCAATTCATGCCCCCTAGACACGTTAAAATTAACATTCCCTACAACTTAGCCAAGAGAATTTGCACTATAGTCTCCAATAAAAACAACCCGTCTCTTACGTCTACAAGAACTCAAGGGCACATTAACAAGCAGGGATTACCCCACGTCACTAATTGACAATGGGATCCAACGCGCCCTAAAACTCAGCACGCAGGAACTTAGACGCCCTAAACCTGTTACATCGAAACCCCATACTCTACCATACATCTCTACACACACCCCCCTCAACAATGAAGCTTTTGACACCATCCTCCAGACATTCCTGTATTACAAAAGGACCATAGAATGAACCAAATCCTCCTAACACACGAAATCATAAAGAGCAAAAGGCAACCCAAATCATTGAAAACCATCCTAACAAATGCCAAAGTACTGCCACCACAACAACTAAACCCACAGTAAACAAATGCAATAGACCCAACTGTGGTATATGCATCAACCTAATAGAAGGTCCGGAATTCCTTTTTAAACAAGGACAACGTTTCACAGTAAAACAACCAACTTCACATGCGCATCAGAAAACCTAGTATATGTTTAACTTGCTCGGGCTGTAATGAACACTACATAGGCCAAACAAAAATAGCCTCCGCCAACGCATGACTGTCCACAGATCCCAAATAAAAATACAGGAATATAGAAAAATAGCATTTAGTGCACATATTGATACCTGTGCCGCACAACTCCATCCCAATTTTAGAATCTTTCCCCTCTACAAATTTAAAGACAATGCCACTCATACCCAGCGAATAACCAGGAATCCACCTTATTAATAAATACAGACCACTTCTAAACACATGCCCCTAACACGAACCCACAACAAACACACTTACACCTGCACACACCCTACACCACATTTACCCAGATATTAACACCATGACACACACAAATATATGGTTCCACACATACACATAATTGAATACGGGTGCAAAACATCCAACACTATTTTTGGAAATGGCTGTAAATATTGACTTCACACAAATACGTTGCTTCTTCCCGATACAGGCACAAGGCCAGCAGAACTATAAATATTGAAAATTGTACCCACACACATACACATATATACACGCGCGCGCCGCCCCAACATACATATAACCACACGCGCGCGCGCGCACACACATACATACATACAGCTCTCCTGTTCTAAACGAACTTACTTATCCAGTCAAGCGGAAAATACACTCCCTAACTACGCGCTAAAAAAGCTATTTAAAATATCCACATGACGTCTACTGACCAGCCTGAACAATAAGAATTTTCAACAACACTATTTTCGAAAATTCTAAACATTCACGTGACCTCTTTATTATGGCCAATAAGAAATTTTAGGCGGGACACTAGCCAAATTTTAACTTCTCTGGAGCCTTTTTTCTTACCCCAACACCAACTTCCATTCAAACATTCACGTGACCCCTTCATAATGACCAATCAAAATTTTAGGCGCGAAACCAAGCAAATCCAAAACAACTCTGGAGCCTCTTTTTTCACATATAAGAGACAGACTCTAATCTCTTTTTATATTTTGATAAGCATAACAAATGCGCAACCGGTAAAAAGAACTTTCACTAATTAAATTACTTAAATTACTTCAATTATTTGTCAGCATTTTCTTCATTTCCTTTTTATATATCACCACTCGTGTTTGACATCTCCTTTTTTTAAATATATATATATATATATATATATATATACATTTATATGCAAGCATATATATAATACAATATACAATAGCATAATATAATAAAATATATAATACACAATATAATATAATGAAATATAACATAATATAATACAATACATTATAAATACATATACATATATATATATATATATATATATATATATATATATATATATATATATATTATATATATATAGATATATTAACATGCGCCACACACATTCATAGTGATACAAACTGTATAACCTTATTTGTGTTGTTTGTGTTTGTGCCTGTGTATATGTGTGCGTGTATAAGAGAGAAAGAGGGACAGTAACGACGTCTGTGTAAATTACACGATGTAAATAGCTTCTCTTAACATCAGGATATTGCTAAACCATCTGGAAACGCATTTAATGCATCTGAATTTTTCCTGCAGAAGTGACGCTTCCATGCTGTTCATTCAGTCTATAACCACTTTTAGTTTCACGCTTTTTTGCTTTCGCACTTTGTCGCCTGAACGAATTCTCAAAAGTAGAGAACTTTGATTAGTAAAGGAGTAAATCATTAGTCTCGAACGAAATACGTAACTCTCTATCCATCTGTTTCAGTGCTTGTCACACTAAAACTCTGTATGTTCGCCTGCCTATCTATCTATCCGTCTATCTATCTATCTATCTATCTATCTATCTATCTATCTATCTATCTATCTATCTATCTATCTATCTATCTATCTATCCATCTATCTATCCATCTCTCCTCTCTCTCTCTCTCTCTCTATCTATCTACTTGTCTCTGTCTGCTGTCTGTCTGTTGTATGTATCTCGTCTGTCTGTCTGTCTGTCTGTCTATCTATCTATCTAGCTGTCTGTCTGTATGTCTGCCGGTATATCTAACTATCTATCTATCTATCTATCTATCTATCTATCTATCTATCTATCTATCTATCTATATCTATATCTATATCTATCTATCTATCTATCTATCTTTTTGTCTGTCTGTCCGTCTGCCTAGTTACGTATCATCAGTTAACCAGACAGCCTTCCTTCCTGACTGTCTTCCTGCGTCTTTGTCAGCTTACCATTTACTCACCGATCTATCTAATATCTATCTATCTATCTATCTATCTATCTATCTATCTATCTATCTATCTATCTATCTATCTATCTATCTATCTATCTATCTATCTATCTATCTATCTATCTATCTATCTATCTATCTATCTATCTATCTATCTATCTATCTATCTAACTATCTATCTATCTAACTATCTATCTATCTCTATCTATTTGTCTGTCTGCCTATCTGACTATCAACCTATCTATTTATCTATCGATCTACGCACACACATAACTATGTCACTTTATTTATCTGTATGTATTCTTTATATATTACATATATTCATATTTATGTACAATATATTACACAGTATATGCCCAATGTATGTAACATATAAAATAAACATAATTTGAATAATAGTACAATACGTACGTATTACATATATATATATACATATATATACCTTAGATAATAACACCAGTTGTTAAGTGTCCCACTCGTGAGGGATGAGTGTTAGATTGGTCGAAACAATTATGGTAATTAATAAAATTCTTTTATTTTCCAGCATCAGTCTCATTAACCACCCACCCACCCATACCGACACACCCATACCCACACCCCGCTAGACATACATATATATGTATATGTCATTTACACGAATTATATATATATACTAGCAGTATCGCCCGGCGTTGCTCGGGTTTGTAAGGGAAATAACTATATAAGCAATTTTAGAGAGTTACTTCCCTTATATAATAGCAAAAAATGCATTAAAAATGGAAAAATATGATGGTAATTTTTTGTTTTAAATCGTTGACTCATCGTAGACATTTTTAGAGAGTTACTTCCCTTATATAATAGCCAAAAAAATGCATTAAAAATGGAAAAAAATGATGGTAAATTTTTTAAAAATCGTAGACTCATCGTAGACGCGCGCTAATACCCAGAAGGGCTCGATATGAATCACGACTATAAGATACCCGAATTTGTTGGTTAACTGCACCGCAAAGTGTGGGAGTAGTTAGGAATCTAAATCGTAGGAGACGACACCACATAACCTCACTTTTTATATATATATATATATATATATTATATATATATATATATATATAATATATATATATATAATATATATATATATATATATATAATATATATATATATATATATATATATTATATAATTATATATATATACATGCGTGTGGTGGAGGCGCGCAGCTTAGTGGTTAGGGTGTCAGCACCATGATCGTAAGATTGTGGTTTCGATTCCTGGACCGGGTGACGCGTTGTGTTCTTGAGCAAAACACTTCATTTCACGTTGCTCCAGTCCACTCAGCTGGCAAAAATGAGTAACTCTGCGATGGACTGGCGTCCCGTCCAGCTTGGAAACACATGCGCCATAGAAACTGGGAGACCGGGCCCATGAGTCTGGCTAGGCTTTAAAAGGGCGCATTTATTATTATTTTACATACATGTACTATTCGCGTAAATGGTTCAACATACATAATTTTGCAAAATTTAAACATTGTCAATACAGTATCTTGGCAAGAATAAGTTGTACCTGTAAGTGTAACAGGGTCAGCCCTGTTACACTCTGTGTCACGATGTATCTCCCCGAAAACTACATTAAGGATAGGTGTGCCTGCGGAGTACTCAAGCTCTTGCACGTTAATTTAAATAGGAAACTACACTGTTGATCGGACCCACATGGACCCTTGTAAAAACCGAAGGAGTGCTAGCTTCTGTGCACATACGTACATATAACTGTCTCAATTTCTTTCACTGTCTCTCTGCCTCTTTCCGTCTCTCTGCCTCTGTTTGTCTCTCTCTGTCTCTCTCTCCCCCTTTCTATCTTCCCCTGCCAATTTCCGCTTAAAGTCTTACTACGTTCTTTAGATGTGAAGCATTCTTATTTACCTGTCAACTCAAATCAAGATTTAGCGTTTGTGTATCCCATTAAATTCAAAATACAAGGAGTTATAATTTTCTAATCCAGTTAACTCACGTGCCGAAGTGGTTTGTAATGGATTTATGCTTCCAATAATCTTAAAGCGATGTTTAAAAGGAACTTATAACCTCCAGGTAAATATCTAGATTTAATCGTATTTTAATTCTAAACAAATTATGAATTTTATTTAAACGCGTCGAAAGTTATATAATAATTATCAACAGCTATATAATTAAGGAGACAAATATGCAAATAAGCAAATAAAATTGCTTGAGATTTGATATACTCTTACTCTTTTACACTTTTACTTGTTTCAGTCATTTGACTGCGACCATGCTGGAGCACCGCCTTTAGTCGAGCAAGTCGACCCCGGGACTTTGTAAGCCTAGTACTTATTCTATCGGTCTCTTTTGCCGAACCGCTAAGTTACGGGGACATGAACACACCAGCATCGGTTGTCAAGCGATGTTGGGAGGACAAACTCAGACACACAAACACACACACACACACACAAACACACACCACACACATATATATAATATATCTATATATATATAAGATACATATTACGACGGGCTTCTTTCAGTTTCCGTCTACCAAATTCACTCGCAATGCTTTGGTCCCCGAGCTATAGCAGAAGGCACTGCCCAAGGTGCCACGCCCTGGGGACTGAACCCGGAACCATGTGGTTGGTAAGCAGCTACTTACCACACAGCCACTCATGCATATATAATAAAGAAATATATATATATATATATATATAATATATATATATATATATATATAATATATATATATATAGATAGATAGATAGATAGATAGATAGATAGATAGATAGATAGATAGATAGATAGATAGATATTGTTGAAATTTGTAGAAAATCAAAAGACGAAAACAGGTGTATGAACAACAAGCAAGTGTATTAGTTTGATTCTGGGGAAAGTGAGAAAGTCATTTACATTTCGAGCCTACGCTCGTCAGCAGAAAGGAATTAGAGAAAATAAACAGAGAGAGAGAGTAAAAAGAGCTTGTGGATTTAGCGGTCAAACATGGCGGTTAGAGTTGTGTTCCTTTATAGAGATATTTAAAGAATTTGGCTTGTTATCACAGGTGTAAAACTTTCGATTTGTTCTCAGACGTACTTTGACGAAACATCGTTTTACCATAGATTCGAAACTCAAGCAAGCGTCTAAGGCTAACAGAATAGAGGTGGCTGGTAATTAGAATGCCAGCTCTGCTGTGAGATTACGTCAACAGACGATTCTGCGTCTACGGAATAATTCTCGATTAAGCTAGTTCCGTTCATTGACCAGAATACCAGAATACCAGAATTACTCAGGCGTCTGCTAAACAACGTCATACATATATCAGCAAATACAAGCAAGTGTTCAGAAGTGTAACTAGTAAGCTCTTCATTAAGAACATACTTTCTGATAAACTGCATAACAGACGTGGCCGTGTGGTAAGAAGTTTGTTTCACAACC
This sequence comes from Octopus sinensis, assembly GCF_006345805.1. Taxonomy (NCBI): domain Eukaryota; kingdom Metazoa; phylum Mollusca; class Cephalopoda; order Octopoda; family Octopodidae; genus Octopus; species Octopus sinensis. The sequence goes on along the minus strand of NW_021836529.1, from coordinate 4,032 downwards.
TCACGATTCCAGGTTCAGTCCCAGTCCGGCCAGCGTCTCCTAGAGCTCTGCTAAGCCTCACTCGCTAAAGCCTCGGCCCACCAAAGCATACATATGAGTGGCTTGGTTTAGACAGAAACAGAAAGAAGCTCGTCGTATATATATATATATATATATATATATTATATATATATATATATTATATATATATATATAATATAGTGGCGTGTGTAGTGGTGTATGTGCGTGTGTGTGTGTGTGTGTGGGTGTGTGTGTGTGTGTGTGTGTGTGTGTGTGTGTGTATAGTGAGAATTTACAAAAAGCAAAAGACGAAGACGGGTGTGTAACAACGAACAGATGTATTAGTTCAACACTCGGGAAGTGAGAAAGTATTTTACGCTTCGAGCCTATGCTCTCCGACAGAAAGGAACCCAGAAATAAACAGGGAGAGAAAATAGAAAAAGGTTCGGTTGTTTGCGATCTATTATGGCGAATGCCGACCAGAGAAGTCACACAGGAGAGCTAGAAAGAAGGGGAGATAATAAAGTAGTGATGTACATATATATACATATCTGTGTGTGTGTGTGTGTGTGTGTGTATGAATTTCAAAGAGGGAGGGCTAGTGGAGGAGAGGTAAAGTTGACCTCGGCCGAATTTGAATGGCGCTAAGAAATGGCGCTAAGCAATGACGAGGTGAATAATACTGGTTTCAAATTTTGGCACAAGGCCAGCAATTTCGGGAGACGGAGTAGGTCGATGGGAATCATTTTATATACCCAGAGAGGATGAAATGCAAAGTCGACATCGGTGGAATTTGAACTCAGAAACTAAAGACGGAAGAAATACCGCTAAGCATTTCTGGCATCTTGCTACGTCGAACAGTCATGCAAATATGAATAACAGACAAATAGATAACTGTATATTATAACATATATATATATATAATATATATATATATATACTATATATATATATATATATATATATCTATGCACGTAGCATAAAATCGGAGAAATAAATACTCCAAGCCGAAGTAGTGCATAATGATGATGATGATGGTGATGATAATAATAATAATAATAATAATAATAATAATAATAATAATAATAATAAGAAGAAGAAAGAAGAAGAATGATAGAATTTGATGAAACTTTGTTATCTTGTGCCAAATAGCGGCACGAAAACTTGGGTCTCAAAAAGACAACGAAAATCTGATAAAAGTTCTATCTATCTATCTATCTATCTATCTATCTTTATCTATCTATCTATCTATCTATCTATCTACCTATCCCTGTCTGTCTGTCTGTCTCTTTCCTATCTATCTATCTATCTATCTATCTATCTATCTATCTATCTATCTATCTATCTATCTATCTATCTATCTATCTATCTATCTATCTATCTATCTATTTGTCTCTCTCTATATATATGTCTATACTCTTTTACTCTTTTACTCTTTTACTTGTTTCAGTCATTTGACTGCGGCCATGCTGGAGCACCGCTTTAGTCGTGCAAATCGACCCCCGGACTTATTCTTTGTAAGCCCAGTACTTATTCTATCGGTTTCTTTTGCCGAACCGCTAAGTGACGGGGACGTAAACACACCAGCATCGGTTGTCAAGCAATGCTAAGGGGACAAACACAGACACACAAACATATACACACACACTTCTATATACATACATATATACGACAGGCTTCTTTCAGTTTCCGTCTACCAAATCCACTCACAAGGCATTGGTCGGCGCCGGGCTATAGCAGAAGACACTTGCCCAAGATCACACGCAGTGGACTGAACCCGGAACCATGTGGTGGTTAGCAAGCTACTTACACACAGCCACTCCTGCGCCTATATATAAATTTATATATGGTATACGTCTATATATATATATATATATATATATATATATAATATACATATGTGGCGTGTGAGTGTGTGGATGCATGTTTATATATATATATAGATGTGTATAGAATCTATAGATATGAGTATTTTCTCTCTCTCTCTCTCTCTTATATATATATATATATAATTATGGTGTTATGTACGTACATATATTGGTGTATATGTTTATATATATATAAGTAAATTCTTACGCACATGCACTCTCTCCCATGCACACTCCCACACACTCCCAGATACACACCCGCATACACATGCACAAGCACATTAAACACACAGACGCACACCCACTCATACTCATATATAGGCAGCACACAACCACACACGCAAGTACACGCAAACTCACTGGCCTATACAATCTCTCTCTCTGTCTCACTCTCAGTCTCCTTCTCTCTCTCTCTCTCACACACACAGGCACACACATACACACACACAAACACAAATACGCGCATTCACGCACAATCACTCACACGTTCACAAGAATACAGTGTCAGTCTGTCTCTCTCTCTCTTTCACAGGCCCACGTGTACATACACACGAGCACACACACACACACACAGAGCCACAGGTATTATACAATCGCACCTACACACACACACACACACACACAGAGCCACAGGTATTATACAATCACACCTACACACAAAAACACACACACAGAGCCACAGGTATTATACGATCGCACACACACACACTCACAGAGCCACAGGTATTATACAATCGCACCTACACACACACACATAACGATGGTGAGTAATTTCGCTTTTCGGCGGTGACGTAAAATATTCGATTGGCTTTTTGCGGTACTTTGAAGACGTAGCCATTTTCTTTACATAGACACCAGAATCTATGGCGCAGGACGAGTAAAAGTGCAATTTGCAAATCGGGAGGCCAGACTCGATGGGATATTACGTCATAGTGTCATATGTCTAGGGAATGCCCGGTTAGATGGTTCCTTTCAAAGAACAGCTAAAAATATTTATCGCCCAAAACAGATATTTGAACCAAATACGAAACAGACGCCTACACTCAACGCCTCTCGATATTGCGCTCATCTGCAGACACACACAGACACACACAGACACACACAGACAAACACAGACACACACAGACACACACACACAGACAAATACAGACACACACAGACACACACAGACACACACAGACACATATACGCGCAAGAACAAACACACACAGACCATGCAGTAGCAATTATATAATGGCATGGGTGCGGGCAAAGGACAAAACTACCATACTCTCAATCAGGCATACAAACACACACACATACGACACCACTCTACCCATATATATATATATATATATATATATATATATATATATATATATATATACACACACATATGTACCGAACATATACTACATATGTGCCTTTTATATTATTATATATGTAGATATGTATATATGTATATAAATATATATACCACACACACATATATATATATATATTATATAATTTATATATATATGTATTGTATGATGCATATATACGTCTTCAAGAAGGTTTCATCCCAACTATTTGATCTTGGATCAGATCGCCAGGTCATCACACTATTGCTTCAGCACACACGCTCACACACACACACACACACACACACACACACACACATATGTATAGCGGTTCGGCAAAATATCGGATAGAATAAGTAGCATGATTACGGAGAACAAACCCTGGGCTCGATGCCTTGGGCTAAAAAAAGGCGGTGCTCCACCATGGCCTCAGTCAAACAATTGAAACAAGTAAAGAGAATAAACATATGTAAGCATCAACATATGTGTGTTTATATATATATATATATATATATATATATACATATATATATATGCATGTATGTATGTATGTATATATATTATATATATATTATATATATATATATATATATATCTATATATATATATTATATATATATATATATTATATATAATATAATATATATATATATATATGTATATTAACATACATATATATAATCATACATACATAAATGTATATGAAGGCACAACCTTTATATATATATATATAATATATATATATATATATATATATATGTAGGTTACTGTGTGTTGGTCTGTGTGTGTGTGTGTGTAGGCAGGTATGTAATATTATATCTCTCATAGATTCATTAGGTAAT
>NW_021836528.1:0-20000 GCF_006345805.1 Octopus sinensis | reverse complement strand
GAAGCCATTCTCCCAGTTTTCCAACTATGTTGAGATCACGCAGTTTGTGACATATCATTCCATGATCGACTTTATCAAAGGCCTTTGCAAAGTCGAGATATATCACTTCCACATTTGAGTGGTTGAGCAGCCGTTTCAGCACCCAGTCATAGTGTTGTAGGAGCTGAGTTAAACAGCTTCTCCCTGGTCGGAAACCATGTTGGGTGTCGGGCAGCAAGTCATTCTCTTCAAGGAAGGTGATCAGCTTCCTTCTGACTATTTGTTCCATGACCTTGCTGATGTGTGAGGTCAGAGAGATAGGTCTATAGTTCTTGGCTTCCGCTCTGCTACCTCCTTTATGAATGGGGCATATTTTACCTTCCTTCAGTTTTCCTGGAAGTTTGCCAGCTGCAAGGAAGCTCTGAAAGAGGAACTGCAGTGGTCTTGCTAGGACTCTCTTACATGCTTTTAGGAGGATTGCCGGGAATCCATCGGGGCCAGTAGCTGTGTCTGTTTTCATTTCATCTATAGCCTTGGTTACATCTTCTTCCTTTATATCGATGTAATCTATCGTCGCCGCCTCTGATTTTATATCTGCAGTGGTAAAAAAGTCAGTTGGATTGGTGATTTGGAGATGCCCAAGGGGTGGAGTGAAAACACTCTTGAATTGCTCATTCAGTATTTCACTTACCCTCATTGGTTTTCCTGTAAGTGTGCCATCCTTTTCAAGGAGTGGCCCTATCCTACAGTGCACCGTAGTTGTTTCTTTGGCATACCTGTAGAAAGCTCTGGGGTTAGATTTTATGTTGTCTATAGCCCAGGCTTCTTTGTCTGCTCTTTCCTTTTTATGGGAGAGTTGCAGACATTTTTCGATTTCCACAGTTTTATTTTTAGGCGGGACTTTTCACTGCTTTCAATCTGTTTGTTTAGGCGATTTGAAAATTTCGTACGCGTCTCATTAAAATTCCTCTCTCTGGGGATTTTGTTCTTGTGTACAGTGGCCTTTCTCTCTGGGACACATTTGTAGCATATGGCTTGCATTACAGACATGAATTGTTGAAGTTTCCCGTCGATGTCTGGCGAGGAGAGACATTTAGGCCAGTTTTGTTTGAGGATCTCTTTCTCAATTTGTTTCCAGTTTGCCTTATGGTAGTTCAAGCTGGAAAGATTTTGAGGGTTTCTTGTAGGCTGCATGTCCGTGCTCTCTTTTGGCCCGTACATGGTCAGCTCTATCATGTTGTGATCCGAGAGTAGTGTCGGTGTCACTTTCACATTATGGATGAGATCCATGTCATTTGTGAAGCAGAGATCCAGTGTGTTACCTGCCTTGGTTGGTTGGAGTATTACCTGCTCCATGTACAGGGTGTTGATGAGGTTCAGGAGGGACCTCGCCTGTCCTCGTTCACATCTTGTCATTCCTGGGAGAGAAAGGCCCTCGGGCCATCTGACATTGGGCAGATTGAAGTCTCCCATAAGAAGCACACCTATGTGTTGTTCTAATGTGGTTAGAATTTCTTCTATTTTTATAAGGCAGTCTTCAAACTTGCCCACATGGCTTGGGGCATCTGGAGGGCGATATGTAGCACACACAACTACATCAAGTTGCCTAATATGTACAATTAGTGTGTCACACACCGAGTTTGAGTATGACAAGAGGACCTGGGGTGTGAGGTCCTCACGGATGTACATAGCAACACCTCCATGACTCCTTTCTTTCCTGTCGGTCCGTAGTACAGCATACTGTGGTATGTGTAACTCCGCATCTGCTATGTCCGGTTTCAGGTGCGTTTCTGTAAGTGCTATGCATAAGGCTTGATTGCATGCAACAAAGTCTCTCAGGAACGGGATCTTTGTCCTGTTACTGAGTGTTTGCAGTCCTCTGATGTTCAGTAGGAGTATCGAGGTGAGGTGTACGTTGTTGCCGGCGGTGTCCATCCTGTGTCTGTTTTGCTGGTGGTGGTCTGGTATATAGTGGGTAGTCCCACCTGCGGGCTTGGGTTTGATGAAGCCAGGTCAGCTGCTGTACAATCTTTTGTGCCATGCACAAAAAAGATTGTTGCTCAGCAGCTGCTCTTTCGACAACATCATGTTGGCTGTTTGTGGCGCGCACAACATCTGCGTACCTCCGCTTTGGTGCAGGTGGTGCGTAGTCCATCCCTTTTCTTTGTGTTGATGGTTTGTCCATCAGCCTCGTGTCTCTGTGGCAGGGTCCCCGATGTGCAAAGCGGCAGCCTGCACCTTCCTTTCCGTGCCAGCAGGAACCTCTCAGGTAGAACATACACACCCGTGTGCGCTGTTTGGTTCCATCCTTTGCGGTTCCACTTCTATTTCTGGTTGTTTCACTCTTTGGTCCTGCTTGAGCTTTTTCTTTTCCTTTAGCTCTTCCAGTCCTTCTTCCTCCCTCTACCTCTTCACCGGGTTCTCCGTCTCCATGGCCCTTGCTGCCGGTTGGAGAACTTGCACCTGGGTTCACTTCCCGGGCAGGTTTCTCATTCAAAACCTCCTCCTGGGCGTCCACCAGGTGGGGGTGACTTCTTTCATCGTCTCCATTCTTGCCATCTTTGCCCCGCTCGTTCTCAAAGATGGCATCAAGTGCGCCAATGTGCGACCGTACAAGCGCATATGAGCGCACGAATTCCTGTCTCTTTCGCTCCATCTGAGCCGCTGTCCTCTTGTAGCCTCTGCTCTTCAGCGCAGCCGCAATCACCTCGCTAGGGCTATCTCCGCCGGCGCACTCCCATGCTCGTACGAATAAATCCAGCTCGTCACGTCTCCATGCTCTGGACATGCTGGATAATCCGTCTATCCGTTTATCTATCTAATTATGTTCGAGAGAAGACAGGAAGATATTAAGGCTAATTAGAAGATAGAGTATCTGAAAATATATTAGCAATATTAATATTATATTAGAGTGTGGATAAAAACGTTATTTAATCTTAAGGCTAATCAGGAGATAGAGTATCTGAAAATATATTAGCAATGTTAATATTATATTAGAGTGTGGGTAATATTAAACGTTATTTAATTTAATCTTAAGGCTAATTAGAACATAGAGTATCTGAAGAATTATTAACAATATTAAAACAATATTAAACGTTATTTAATTTAATCTTAAGGCTAATTAACAATAATTATTAACAATATTAAACAATATTAAACGTTATTTAATTTAATCCTAAGGCTAATTAACAATAATTATTAACAATATTAAACGTTATTTAATTTAATCCTAAGGCTAACTAGACGTTATTAATATTAAACGTTATTTAATTTAATCTTAAGGCTAATTAGAAGATAGAGTATCTGAAAAATTATTAACAATATTAAAACAATATTAAACGTTATTTAATTTAATCTTAAGGCTAATTAACAATAATTATTAACAATAATTAAACAATATTAAACGTTATTTAATTTAATTCTAAGGCTAATTTGACGGTATCAATATTAAACGTTATTTAATTTAATCTTAAGGCTAATTAGAAGATAGAGTATCTGGAAAATTATTATATCGAGAACAGTTATTGAAAATGTAAACAAACCAAATGACGATCGCAACTTTAACTAAGATGTGGGCCTAAGTGAAAGATAAAATAGAATAATAAATAAAATATGAAATAGATGAAATTGATACTTAATCCAACAATGTGGTCTGGATTATTTTTTTTGGTTTACGGGATTTTTTTCAGGAGAGATGCTTCTTTTTTTCTTTCTTGCAGGAGATAACTTGATTCAGTTATTTTTGCACCATGTGCGTTTCGGCGAAAATGAAAATTACTGTGTATATGTATATATTATATATATATTTTTTAAAAATATGTTTAACAAAGTGTTGTAGTGATCTCTATGACTTAGAGTTTTACGTTTTGCAACTACAGTGGGTTATTTCGCCGTTCTATGCAGACTTTTCACAGAGCAAAGGCAATCACGTCTTTCTCTGCTGAAAATATATATATATATATATATATATATATATATATATATATATATATATAAATATATATATATTAAATATATATATAAATAAATATACATATATATATAAATATATATATAAATAAATATATATATAAATATACATATAAATATATATATAAATATTTATATATATATATAAATATATAAATATATATATAAATATATATATATATAATATAAATATATATATAAATATATATATAAATATATATAATATAATATATATAAATATTTAAATATATATATATAAAATATATATATAAAAATATATATATATCAAAATATATATATATAAATATATATATATATATAAATATATATATATATGAATATATATATATATATCAAAATATATATAAATATATATATATAAATATATAATATATATATATATAAAAATATATATATCAAAATATATATATATATAAATATATATATATATATATATATATATATATAAATATAAATTAACAATTGAGGATAAAATGAGTTTGTTGCACTGACGAACATGAAATGCATATTCTGCATTAAATGCGAAATCACATGTGATATGTAACTGAATTCTTTTTTAAAATGATGTGTTTTGAAGTTTTGCATTCGGTAAAAATTTGTTTATTTTAGTAGTTTTGACCGCATTGGTCCCTCTTAGCGTGTTGGTATCTACGAATAGTAGTACCCTCAATATAAATGAATATTTTCAAAGAGGAAGATTTTACGGATTTTTTCTCTTACGAGGTTTTTCACGCTGACTACTGATAATTTCTTTTAAAGATTTTATCCTCAATTGTTAATTTATATTTTTCACCGGAATAGTTCAATACTGAATTTTTATTCCGACTAGACAATTTGATACCGAAATGCATTGCGAATAAGCCCGCCATTTTCATAGATATGTAAAGATAAACATTCGTACATGCTACGGCGAATTCTACGGAGTTACTTTTTTCATCTGCGTTCTGAGGAATTAGCTGCCTTTATTTGAGAGAGTTCGTATTTGTGCTATTGTTGTTTGTGTTGCTTGTTATTGAACAGTGCCCGTTGTATAACGGTAATTTTCGCCCTAAGGGGCAGAAAATTTGTATTGTATTACCTGTATTTTTATTACCTTCGAGGTAATGGATTTCGACTTGACGTCGAAGGAGGATTTTCCCGTGATGGGAAAAAGTGAAAATAAGGAAACAGAAGTACAAAAACAGTCATTTTCGGCCGCGGTGGGCGGTGCTATGATGGATGTGGAGTTCAAAATCGAACAATTGTTCGAATTCAGGAACCTGGTGAAGGTGGAAGGAGGAGAAATCAGGCTTGTACCGCCGCAGGCAAAGGTACAAGAGATTAAAGAAAAAACAGTCATTTATAAAGTATACAGCTTCAAAGAGAAGAAGATAATGGACGTAAGAAATGAAATGGTGGAAAAGTGCCTGTCCCCGGTGTGGGACAAAATTCGTCATCTCGTCCGAGGTGCGCGTAGTGCTACGGTTGAGGCACATTTTGACACAGCCGAGGTAGCGAGAGAGGTGTCGTCGTTGACCCTGAAAAACGACGACATCATGCTGCTACCTTCGTACATGGGAAAACGTACAGCAAAACTGCTGGTCGAAGATACCCAGAGGGTACGACATTATGTGGGTAGCAGCAGCGGTCCTGCACATATTGAACGGGAAATCTCGATACTGCAGATGAGAAAGAAAGAGGTGGTACGATGGAAGGGACAGACCCTGGAACTCCTCGTGCAGGCGGAAAACAAAATTCTAGAAAACCTACCCGATAGGATATTCAATGAAGACGGAACATCCATGAGAGTATCAGTAGAGGGACGTAGACCCAGATGTTTTAAGTGTGGAGAGAAGGGTCACGTCCGATCGAACTGCATAAAAAAGAAGAAAACAGATGAAGCGCCTCCTCAAAGTGTTCCCAGCACTGAAGGGGAGAAGACAGAGAAGGATAACAACAAGACGAAGACAAGTATTGAAACAAAAACGGACTGTACCGAACAAATGGACTACACTCAAGTCACACATAAAAGAAAAAAAGACAACACACCGGACTCCCCTCCCCAAACAAAGAAAAAAACAGCAAGCACAGCAGACACACACACCAAGCAAATCCCCCAGCCCTACCCCCATGGCACTGTTTTCATTGGAAAACAGTTTGCCAAGCCCCTCCCCATAAAACAAGACGTAAAAAAATCGTTAAAAAAAAATGAGAAGATCATTGCTTTCGATGAGAAAAATGAAAGAGTTTATAAATATTATAAACTTTCAAAATTTATGTTATATAGTAAGGCTACAGATATAAAAGCAACCACTCGCTTCGCGAAAATAAAGGAAGACGAGTGGAAGGAAGAAGTGCTTCAAGAGCATCTAAAGAACCGACTGATCAGAGACGTGACTAAAGAAGTAATGGAGGGCAAACTTGTAATAACCCCGGCAACCACCCAGAGCCGGTGGGCAACGCCGGTCAAGAGCCTGCAGCAGCAGCAACTACAAGGGAGGAAGAAGGGGAAGCAGGCAGATTTAAACTGTCATGTTCCCTTTCCCAACCGTGAGTACATTTATTTTTCTCTCTCACCTACAATGGCTAAGTTGGGTTGTATAAATGTACGTGGAATGGGGTCGAAATGGAAGCAAATTTGCTTCCTGCACGACCTCACGACACATGGTGTTGATATAGCTATTGCAACCGAGTCCAAGATGAACGGGGCCCAAGCGTTCTCGCCTCTTCTAAATGGCTTCGAGAAATTTATTTCTCCTAGCGAGGAAGAGGCAGAGGCGAGGCGTAGCAGTCCTTATCAGGAAGAGCTTGGACTTACAGGTAAGTACTGTCTTTCTGGACCTAGAAGGCAGGCTGGTTGTTCTGGATGTGACACACGTAAGTAAACAGTCCTTCAGGTTGGTAGCTGTCTACGCTCCGAACGAGAGTAGACAGGCGGGTTTTTTTCGGAACCTGGAGCCCTTTTTAGCGACGTCGAAAACGGTAATCCTAGTAGGGGACTTTAACACTGTCCTTGAAGCGCGGGTCGACAGTGTTGGCTCAACCAATAGGAAGGGGAACCCTAGCCTCAAGGGTCTACTAGAGAGCTTTGATCTAGTAGACCGTTACCGACTGGATGATCCGAGCGTTCCACAGTGGACGTGGAGTAACAACGACGGCTCACGCAGATCGTATTTAGATAGGATATTATTAAGAAAAGAGATAAGGACACGTTTAGTGTCCACAGTTCCACATTGTGCCTTACTCGGATCACAAATTTGTGACGTGTGAGATGCAGTTGGACAAGTGTCATAGACAAGGACCCGGGTACTGGAAGCTGAACAAGCTATTTTGAATTGTGAAGACTTCCGTACCCGGATTAAGGTATTAGTACAGAGGGCATTGTGTGGCGCCATCATTAACAATAGATGGTGGCACTCCCTCAAAAGAGCCATTCGTGCAGAGTCCGTTAGATTTAGCAATCAGCTAAGGATAGATAGGCTAGTCTAGAGGGCGATTTAGTTAAGAATCTAGACGAGGCAATGGAAGCTGGCTCTGCATCCGGTGTTGGCGGCAAGGACGGTATTGTACCGTCACCTTAACTCCAAACACGAAGGTTGCAGAGTCAGAGCTAAGCTACGCGCTGGGAAACGAGAAGGTATTAACGTGGCCGGATGGGCCCGTCGTGTGGAGAGTCAGAGAGGCAACAAAGCCTCAATCAAATCTTTAACTGACGAACAGGGACAAAAGATCTATGGACAGGAGGAGATGCAAAAGTTTCTTCACCAGCATTTCGCCCGCGTGTTCGGGGGTGGTGTGGCGCCGGAGCGGGGGAGGACCTTAAAGGACTTCCTGGCCGGCGGGCCGCGGCTCTCGGGGCGTGAGGCGGAGTGCTGTGAAGGAGCGATCACTCCCGCGGAGATAGAGGGGATACTGGCCGGATGCGCCGGGGAGAAGTCGGCGGGGTTGGATGGTCTGCCCTACGAGTTTTACCAAAGTATGCCGGACTTGTTCGGGGGAATATTGGCAGGCGTCTACACTAACTGGCAGCAGAATGGGAGAATTCCCAGCTCTGTAAGCCGGGGAGTGGTGACGCTAATCCAGAAAGACCCGAGCAAGGGGGATAACATTAGTAACTACAGGCCCATAACTCTACTTAATGTAGAGTTAAAGATTTTGGCCAAGGTGTTGGAAAAAAGGTTGACGGTTGTCGTGGAGAAACTTGTAGGGAGAGCACAGACATGTGCAATTCCAGGCAGGTCGATCCAGGACAATCTTCACCTTATACGCTACACCTTAGACAGGGTGGGTAAATTAACCGGCAAGGGAGGGGTAATGGTCCATTTAGACCAAAGTAAAGCCTTCGATAGGGTAGACCATGAGTACCTGGCGACGGTCCTCGAAGCGGCTGGACTGGGCCCTGAATTTCGCGGGTGGATCTCCGCTATGTATAGCGGCATCAAGTCCACCGTCCAGATAAACGGTTACCTAACGGAACCGTTTTCGATTGAATGTTCAGTTCGTCAAGGGTGCCCCTTGTCACCACTTTTGTACGTGTTGGCTCTTGAGCCATTGCTGCGAAAGTTGGAGAGGCTGGGAAGCAACTCGGATGAGATCGGAGGTGGGAGGTCGGTTACTGCTTACGCGGATGACGTCACCCTCATCGTGTCCAATGAGGCCCAGCTACCTTGTGTGGAAGAGGCTATCAGAGGATACGAGGCGGTGGCAGGAGCAAAGGTTAACAAGGACAAGTCGGTCGGCTTGCGCCTCGGCACCTGGAGGAGCAAGTCGATATCGTCCAGCGTCGTGGGACACTGGACGGATGGCCCTGTTAAGTTGCTAGGAGTCTGGTTTGGGCCAGACTCCCAAACGGAGAGGAACTGGAGTGAGGTGACGAGCAAGGTGGAGGCCATAGTACGGACCTGGTCCGGAAGGTCTCTGTCCTTGAAAGGAAGGGCGGAGGTGGTGCAGATGTTCATTGCATCGGTAATCACTTACCGCCTGACCGTTGTCCCTTGCCCCGGTTCATGGCTTAGCAAGTTGGAGCGAATCCTTTTCCGCTTTTTGTGGAAGGGAGGAAAGCCACTTGTGAGGCGCTCCGTTTGCTGCCAGGAACCGTTAAAGGGTGGGTTAGGAATGCCTTGGCTGATGATGCGCAGACATGCGTTGAGGCTGAAGCATCTCTGGCACCACCTGGAGGGTGATAAGGTGTGGAGTCCGCTGGCAGGGAAATTTTTCCCGAGACTGGCCTCCTTAACGGATTTTAAACCCGGTCGCATCAAAAGATGGAAACTGACTTTGTGGTAAAGGGAGTGCCGACAGGCACTCACGCTGATCCACAAGGCGGGCAAGGCCGGCTGCGGAAATACCACCTCGGTATTTTATAGAAGGCTGGTAGAGGCAAAAAACGACGACGTCCTAGGAGGGGCTCTGGGGTTTGACGAAGACCAGCTTACCAACCTGTTTAAAAAGACTTTCAGGACGGGTTACTTGGATAATTTCCAAAGATCCCTGGCCTGGCAGTGCTATAGGAACGCTCTACCTGTTCGCGAGAAGTTATCGCGGCACGGAATTCCAGTGCCACCGACGTGTCCAAGGTGCGAGTTGGACGACGAAACCGTCCAGCACGCCTTTGTACACTGTCGGAAGTTGTCAGTCTTGATAAGTTACGCAGAACACGTGTTATCGCATCTAGGACGAGTACAGCTGTCGGCTGAGTCTATGATTAAGATGATACCGCCAACTGGACTCTCGAAGGAAGGTGAGGCATGTTTCCACTGTACGGTTGCAGTAGTAAAAGAATGCATGTGGAGAACAAGAATGGAAGGAGTCGCGATAGGAACCTTTGTCTCCGGCCCCGGCTTGCTCACTTACTTCAGATATCATCTGAGGAGCAAAATGGGGCTGGAGAAGAGGAGCTTACCACGGGGAGTGTATGAGAAAAGATGGAAGGAAGTGGAAAGAAAGGTGGGTGTTAGAAACCCAGCTTAACTATGGAGGGAGGAGAGGAAATAAAAGCTGCGGGGCTTGTAAATTGCCGGGGTTTGAACTGTGATAAGATGCGACTGGTTATACAAAGGACAATTTAGAGACGAATTTTTAATATAAATGTTATAAAAAAAAATTTTTTTTAAAAGCGAACCTCTTAATTATTTGTTTTACATGTTTGTTTTGTAATTGTAATTCTATGTGTAAGATTATATAATCATAATAAAGAAATTACGACGAATTCTACGGAGTTACTTTTCATCTGCGTTCTGAGGAATTAGCTGCCTTTATTTGAGAGAGTTCGTATTTTTGCTTATTGTTGTTTGTGTTGCTTGTTATTGAACAGTGCCCGTTGTATAACGGTAATTTTCGCCCTAAGGGGCAGAAAGTTTTGTATTGTATTACCTGTATTGTTATTACCTTCGAGGTAATTTTTGAAATGGAATTCGACTTGACGTCGAAGGAGGATTTTCCCGTGATGGGAAAAAGTGAAACAAAGGAAACAGAAGTACCAAAACAGTCATTTTCGGCCGCGGTGGGCGGTGCCATGATGGATGTGGAGTTCAAAATCGAACAATTGTTCGAATTCAGGAACCTGGTGAAGGTGGAAGGAGGCGAAATCAGGCTTGTACCGCCACAGGCAAAGGTACAAGAGATTAAGGAGAAAACAGTCATTTATAAAGTATACAGCTTCAAAGAGAAGAAAATAATGGAAGTAAGAAATGAATTGGTCGAAAAGTGCCTGTCCCCGGTGTGGGACAAAATTCGTCATCTCGTCCGAGGTGCGCGTAGTGCTACGGTTGAGGCACATTTTGACACAGCCGAGGTAGCGAGAGAGGTGTCGTCATTGACCCTGAAAAACGACGACATCATGCTGCTACCCTCGTACATGGGAAAACGTACAGCAAAACTGCTGGTTGAGGACATACCCAGAGGGTACGACATTATGTGGGTAGCAGCAGCGGTCCTGCACAATATTGAGCGGGAGATCTCGATTCTGCAGATGAGAAAGAAAGAGGTGGTACGATGGAAGGGACAGACCCTGGAACTCCTCGTGCAGGCGGAAAACAAAATTTTAGAAAACCTGCCCGATAGGATATTCAATGAAGACGGAACATCAATGAGAGTATCAGTAGAGGGACGTAGACCCAGATGTTTTAAGTGTGGAGAAAAGGGTCACGTCCGATCGAACTGCATAAAAAAGAAGAAAACAGATGAAGCGCCTCCTCAGAGTGTTCCCAACACTGAGGGGGAGAAGACAGAGAAGGATAGTAACAAGACGAAGACAAGTATTGAAACAAAAACGGATTGCACCGAACAAATGGACTACACCCAAGTCACACATAAAAGAAAAAAAGACAACACCCCGGACTCCCCTCCCCAAACAAAGAAAAAGACAGCAGACACACACACCAAGCAAATCCCCCAGCCCTACCCCCATGGCACTGTTTTCATTGGGAAACAGTTTGCCAAGCCCCTCCCCATAAAACAAGACGTAAAAAAGTCGTTAAAAAACAATGAGAAGATCATTGCTTTCGATGAGAAAAATGAAAGAGTTTATAAATATTATAAATTATCAAAATTTATGTTATATAGTAAGGCTACAGATACAAAAGCAACCACTCGCTCGCGAAAATAAAGGAAGACGAGTGGAAGGAAGAAGTTCTTCAAGAGCATCTAAAGAACCGACTGATCAGAGACGTGACTAAAGAAGTAATGGAGGGCAAACTTGTAATAACCCCGGCAACCACACCCACCCAGAGCCCGGTGGCAACGCCGGTCAAGAGCCCTGCAGCAGCGACTACAAGGGAGGAAGAAGGGGAAGCAGGCAGATTTAAACTGTCATGCTCCCTTTCCAAACGTGAGTACATTTATTTTTCTCTCTCACCTACAATGGCTAAGTTGGGTTGTATAAATGTACGTGGAATGGGGTCGAAATGGAAGCAAATTTGCTTCCTGCACGACCTCACGACACATGGTGTTGATATAGCTATTGCAACCGAGTCCAAGATGAACGGGGCCCAAGCGTTCTCGCCTCTTCTAAATGGCTTCGAGAAATTTATTTCTCCTAGCCGAGGAAGAGGCAGAGGCGTGGCAGTCCTTATCAGGAAGAGCTTGGACTTACAGGTAAGTACTGTCTTTCTGGACCCAGAAGGCAGGCTGGTTGTTCTGGATGTGACACACGTAAGTAAACAGTCCTTCAGGTTGGTAGCTGTCTACGCTCCGAACGAGAGTAGACAGGCGGGTTTTTTTCGGAACCTGGAGCCCTTTTTAGCGACGTCGAAAACGGTAATCCTAGTAGGGGACTTTAACACTGTCCTTGAAGCGCGGGTCGACAGTGTTGGCTCAACCAATAGGAAGGGGAACCCTAGCCTCAAGGGTCTACTAGAGAGCTTTGATCTAGTAGACCGCCGTTACCGACTGGATGAGCCGAGCGTTCCACAGTGGACGTGGAGTAACAACGACGGCTCACGCAGATCGTATTTAGATAGGATATTTATTAAGAAAAGAGATAAGGACACGTTTAGTTGTCCACAGTTCCACATTGTGCCTTACTCGGATCACAAATTTGTGGACGTGTGAGATGCAGTGGACAAGTGTCATAGACAAGGACCCGGGTACTGGAAGCTGAACAAGGCTATTTTGAATTGTGAAGACTTCCGTACCCGGATTAAGGTATTAGTACAGAGGGCATTGTGTGGCACCATCATTAACAATAGATGGTGGCACTCCCTCAAAAGAGTCATTCGTTCAGAGTCCGTTAGATTTAGCAATCAGCTAAGGATAGATAGGGCTAGTCTAGAGGGCGATTTAGTTAAGAATCTAGACGAGGCAATGGAAGCTGGCTCGGCATCCGGAGTGTTGGCGGCAAGGACGGTATTGTACCGTCACCTTAACTCCAAACACGAAGGTTGCAGAGTCAGAGCTAAGCTACGCGCTGGGAAACGAGAAGGTATTAACGTGGCCGGATGGGCCCGTCGTGTGGAGAGTCAGAGAGGCAACAAAGCCTCAATCAAATCTTTAACTGACGAACAGGGACAAAAGATCTATGGACAGGAGGAGATGCAAAAGTTTCTTCACCAGCATTTCGCCCGCGTGTTCGGGGGTGGTGTGGCGCCGGAGCGGGGGAGGACCTTAAAGGACTTCCTGGCCGGCGGACCGCGGCTCTCGGGGCGTGAGGCGGAGTGCTGTGAAGGAGCGATCACTCCGCGGAGATAGAGGGGATACTGGCCGGATGCGCCGGGGAGAAGTCGGCGGGGTTGGATGGTTGGTGCCCTACGAGTTTTACCAAAGTATGCCGGACTTGTTCGGGGGAATATTGGCAGGCGTCTACACGAACTGGCAGCAGAATGGGAGAATTCCCAGCTCTGTAAGCCGGGGAGTGGTGACGCTAATCCAGAAAGACCCGAGCAAGGGGGATAACATTAGTAACTACAGGCCCATAACTCTACTTAATGTAGAGTTAAAGATTTTGGCCAAGGTGTTGGCAAAAAGGTTGACGGTCATGGAGAAACTTGTAGGGAGAGCACAGACATGTGCAATTCCAGGCAGGTCGATCCAGGACAATCTTCACCTTATACGCTACACCTTAGACAGGGTGGGTAAATTAACCGGCAAGGGAGGGGTAATGGTCCATTTAGACCAAAGTAAAGCCTTCGATAGGGTAGACCATGAGTACCTGGCGACGGTCCTCGAAGCGGCTGGACTGGGCCCTGAATTTCGCGGGTGGATCTCCGCTATGTATAGCGGCATCAAGTCCACCGTCCAGATAAACGGTTACCTAACGGAACCGTTTTCGATTGAATGTTCAGTTCGTCAAGGGTGCCCCTTGTCACCACTTTTGTACGTGTTGGCTCTTGAGCCATTGCTGCGAAAGTTGGAGAGGCTGGGAAGCAACTCGGATGAGATCGGAGGTGGGAGGTCGGTTACTGCTTACGCGGATGACGTCACCCTCATCGTGTCCAATGAGGCCCAGCTACCTTGTGTGGAAGAGGCTATCAGAGGATACGAGGCGGTGTGGGTGAGGTTGTGTGCGTTTCAAGTGAGGGTGGATGAGTATAGTTTTAGGCTCATGCACGTGGGTGTGCGGGCGCACATGTGTAGATATGAACATGCACGCTTACGCGAATACTATGAACCTTTTTACCCCTTTATTTTTACTCCCTCCCCTCACTTAGCGGTCATTCGAATAGCTCTTTTGTCTTAATAACGGTTAATCACACAGTAATTTTGTATAACGGTCATTTTTCATAGAATTTTTTCCGATGGCCGGATAACTGAAGAGATGGCGGCATGGATTTCCACCTCGGCATCCGAATCTCAGAGTTTTATCATGGCTACCGAATAATTGTCACATATTACATTTACAGATAAATTCCTCTATTTACATAATATCGAGGTCTCTTTCATTGTTTTGTTGTCTTACCGTTTTTATCAATAATATATATATATATATATATATATATATATATATATATATATATATAATACACACACACATATATACATGTATGTATATATGCATATTCATATCTGTTATATGAAAGTCAATGTCTTTATGTGTTTTCGTGTGTTACTCATACATTCGAAAACTACTGCACTGATCCTAATGAAATTTGGAACACAAAATCCAAGCCTAGGGAGAAGGGTAATGCTGTGTATTTCATACAATTTCATGGACCAAAATTACTGAATGGATTCTTATGAGATTTGGAACTTAGATTCAATGCATAAGGGTGGGTATGAAACAATATGTTTGGTTTGAATGGGAGATGGCTTGAAGTGGGCAGAACCCCCAAGAAAATTCGTAAATTTTTGATGTTGATGAATTTTCAACCATGGGTAATTGGCACACATCAAGAAGTATTCTTAAAGTTTCTGCTTCTCATGAGGATTCTAAGACCCCCTAATGGGGGCCTTAACTCCAAAATTTTAGTCACTTTTTATGATCCAAAACTAGGTCAAAAGTACTGAATGGATCTTTATGAAATTTGGATATTATATTCTCTGATTAAGGACAGATGTAATGCAATATATGTTTGAAAGTAAGAGAGCATAAATGAGGCTATAACCCCGTGAAAATTCATGTATTTTTGCTGTTAATGAAATTTTAACGACAGATATTAAACACAAATGAAGTAATATTTCTAAAATTTCAACTTCTTAAGAGTTAGTAAGACCCCTTAATTTAGTCATTTTATCTAAGCCAAGATGAATACAATTGTAGTCTTGGAAGCTGTAGAGTCACCCGAGCAAACAAGATGAGCAAGGAGTAGCGGAGAGGGGTCAAACAAAGAACATGTGCGACCATTCAAAGGACAGTGTTTCTGGTGTCAGGGCCTGCACATGGTACGAGACTGCAAGTCACCCAAGCCTGAGGTCATTTGCTACTGGTGCTTGACTTCCGAGAGTTGAATGACCACATATGTCATACGGGCGGCGAGGCCACAGATGTCTGCAGGGTTACCTTGCGAGAGTGGAGGCAGATGACAGGGGCCTCCACAATCGTCGATTTGAAGTCGGCATGAAAGTGCATGTAACAGAGAGACTGTGGAAGTATCAGCTTGTCAGGTATAAGGGCCGGACATACTGCCTGACCAGGTTGGAGTTCGGGCTAAATTCAGCACCAAAGATTATGGCGACAATTCTCAAGGCCATCCTGGGAAAGGTGGACAGAGTAAAAAGGGCCACCAATTCGTACATTGATGACATTCTGGTGGATGAAACCGTAATGCCAGCAATGGAGGTCATAGGCCACCTGAAGAGTTTTGGAGTGATCGCCAAACCACCAGGAGCAATGGAGGGAGGCGCTGCACTGGGCCTCAAGCTATGGAGAGACAAGGCCGGCGCATTGGTGTTCTGGCGAGGAAACGAGATTCCCGAACTGGGCACCAGCATGAGTAGACGGGAACTGTTCTCGGTGTGTGGGAAGCTGGTGGGACACTACCCGATTGCAGGATGGCTTTGGACAGCATGTAACTTCATCAAGGGACAAGCCGAAGGAGCAAAGTGGAACGATAGAGTGGGGGAGAAGACGACCGACATGATACAGGAAGTCTTGGTCAGAGTGAGAGCAGAGGATCCAGCGAGGGCAGTTGGTATGTTCCCAAAGCAAAGAGCAGGATTGTATAGTGTGACGCCAGTAGCATAGCAATAGGGGTTATCTTGGAAGTGGGAGGTGTCACGGTGGAAGATGCAGCCTGGCTCAGGGACACAGATGACTGCAATCATATCAATGTGGCAGAGTTGGATGCTGTGTTGAAGGGAGTGAACCTAGCCTTGAAGTGGGGGCTGTGCACCATAAAAATCAGGACTGATTCAGCCACTGTACTTGGTTGGGTGACATCAATGTGTGGAGGGTGCAAACCAAAGGGGCCGCAGTGATGTTGGTAAAGCGTTGATTGGGGATACTGCATGAACTAACCGCTGAGTTCGATCTGAGGCTGAGCGTGATCTTTGTACTTTCTGAGAAGAACAGGGCAGACATCCTGACCAGGGTAAAGCGAGCCTGGTTGCAGTTTCCAGAGGATGCTGAGCAGGCTGTGGCTGCAGTATGCTGTCTGAGTGGCTCAAAGTTGAGGAGATTGCATACCATGGGGAGGGACAGGAAAGTCGACTCCAATGTAACAAGATGAAGCATGCAGAGAGTGGTTAGCAGCTGTGACAGGTGTCAGTCCATTGACCCTGCTCTGGGTGCACATGAGGCAGGAAGTATTCAAGTGGACCACAACTGGAAATGACTGGAGGTGGACATAACACACTACTGGCAGGGGACATACCTCTCAATGGTTGACTGCGGATTGGGGCGGTTGGTCATATGGAGGGAGATGAAGACGGGGACTGCAGAGGAAATCGTGAAAGTACTAAATGAGATATTCCTGGAACGAGGCCCCATGGATGAGCTGCTTCTGGATAATGGCACTGCATTTCGCTCGGAGGTGCTGAAAGAAATGCTTGATAAATGGCAGGTCAACCACTTCTTCATGGCAGCATACCGGCCAAGTAGAAATGGTACCATCGTACCATCAAGACCATGGCAGAGAGCGGCCACATTTCACCAAATGAGGCCGTATTCTGGTACAATATGTCACCCAGGTCAGGACAGGCTGAGGAGTTGGTGTCACACAGAGCAATATTCAGGTACGAGTGGAGGCATCCGTGTATTGCATCGATGCGACCCGGGACAGAAGAGCATGCCTTCGTGCAGGTAGGGGAAGAAGTTTGGGTAAAACCCCCAAACACATGGTGTACATCATGATGGGGAAAGTCGATGGTATTCCACACCTCGTTTTGGATGTGCGGAAGATTGTCAATGCCTCAGAGGATGGAACCAGCAGCAGTGGGCAAGAAGATGAAGACAGCAACAGTAGGCAAGAAGATGAAGACAGTATCAGTAGGCAAGATGATGAAGCCAGCAGCAGCATGCCAGGAACTCAGGCCAGTCCCAGGGTTGCACGGTGACCACAGACAGTGGCACCCTCCTCCCTGGTTGGCTGATTATGAAACCAGTTAAAGTGTGAGTTCGGGAGTGAGGAGTGAGTGGGAAAGCCGGTTGAATGATCTGTAGATCAGGGGTGTGTGTGGTGTTAGTGGTGTTATGGGCTGTGATGAGCTATGTGGTGTTGGTGGAGAGGATTGCAGATGAGGCAGATGCAAGTGAAGACTGCAGGGGCCTGTGGCACAGCCACAGGGCATGCGTGGGCAGGAAACAAGTGCGGGCAGTTCGGGAAGAGACGGCAGCATGCAAGGACGTATCTATTTCTTGACAATTATCGCTCATCCCACCAAGGTCAACAGGTAAGGTCATTGTATTTCTTTCTCCCATATGTTTCTTTTTATGTTGTCTTTTTCCTCCACCACACTACACTTTGCATTGCATTCCCTAGCACATCCTGGTGTCTACATCACACAAAAGCTGATATTGACCTGTTTTGTGTGACCCAACAAGGACACCCACGAATAGGTTAGGAACTGTGTCCCATGCCAAAAAGCATGTGACACAACTCCTAACAGACACATTAAATCTCCTATCAGTTCATTTGCAACTCCTGATGCATATTTTCAATACATGCACATCGACATTATTGGACCTTTGCCTCCTTCTAACTACTGCACTCACCTCGCCTGTGTCGACAGATTTTCTCGCTGATTGGAAGCTTTTCCCCCATTGGATACTTCCGTAGAAACTGTCGCCAAAATGCTAGTGTTTTACTGGGTTTCACCTTTTGGCACACCTGCGACAATCACCACTGACAGAGGATGTCAGTTCAATTCTCACCTCTTCACTGAAATGACAACAGTATATCACCCATCAGCAAATGGCATGGTTAAATGCTTTCACTGCCAACTTAAGGCAGCTATTAAAGCCTATCCAGACTGCTCCAACTGGCTGGAATATCTTCCACTCATCCTCCTTGGTATTCAATCCATGGTTAAGGAGTGAGTCAGACATACTCTGGCTGAATTTGTTTATGGGATGGCATTGACTTTACCTGGTCAAATGCTAACACCTGTTTCTCTAAAGTCTCTTCCTGATCCTTCAAAATATGTCAGTCGTTTGTGGACATCTATGTTCCATCTTTCACCTGCAAGCCCTCAACAGCAGAATGTTGCTACACATGTCCCAGAGGACATCAATATACGGAAATATGTTTTTGTTCAGAATGATGGTTTTCCTTAGCAACTTTGACCACCTTTTTCTGGATAATCGACAGGAAAACAATAATCGACAGGAAAACAAAATATTTCATTCTGAATATAAGCAAAAAACAAAATACTGTCAGCATTGATTGTTTGGGAAAAGCATTTGTCGAACCAGATTTACCACCAGTTCCTACCATTTCCCAAACAAACTCAACAATGTCAGCTTCACCTTTCACAAACGCCTTGAATTCTGCACAACCCCAGCACACCAAATTGGGAAGAACAGTTTGATGGCTGCAAATTATGTTCAAGTCTTTCAGATGAGTACAAATTCTCCAGCTAGGTGTCATTTCAATTGAAATGTCCACTTCAACAAAAAAAAATATGCATTTTCATGGTTATGAGCAATTGCCACACACATTACCCAAGTGACTATACATCACTCACATACAAACATAAAAAAAAATTACGAAAAACATTTTTTATATAATCAGCATCTTGTTCTGCTAATTGAACTGACTTGAACATTTAATCAAAGAACTTTTTGCATGAACATTTTTATTTCTGTAAAATTACATTTTCTTGCATGCACATATATTTTGCTTTGTTTTCAAAACATTTTTTCTTCACCTGTTTGAGAAGTATTCAATTGTTTGCACATCCATTTTCAACTTCACATGTTCAATCTCTTTGGCTCTTTGAGGTGGAGGTAGTGTGGAAATTACATTTTATTTTCCTGGCTGAGATTTGAAACTGAATCTAAGAATTCTTGCTCACCAGATCCACCCACTATTTGCTGACCAAGCAGGAAAATTTCTTTGTTCTGTCAAAATGATTGATGAGTTTCCGCTCAACCTTTGACCTGGCTGTGTCACAGAAAGTTCAAATGGACAGCAAGTGGCCTAAATGTGTATAAGCCACTCTTATAATGATATATTCATCCTTCTAGCTAGAATGGGCCTTTATAAATACCAGCCCATAGGCAAACACGGACAGTCAGCAGAGCAACAAGGTAGAGAGACAACACAGCAGAAGCAATGGGCGAATGCACACACAGACACAATATATGTTTTTGTACTATCTCATCCCATCAACATTCTCTTTCCTCTGTTTTACTTCACACATTTCTCTGTGTACACAACTGACTCGAAGTAGCTGCCTGCATTATGTAGCTGCATATTTGTTCATATTTCAAATCAAGCTTTCAGTATCCAACAAGTGAATGCAACTATGACCAAATAAATAATGTAAAATACATTCCTATTCTTTCTTCGTTATTTTTCATCGATACTGGTCTAACATGCCTAACATCATCTGCTATACCTGACAACTTACGTTGATCCCTCAACATCACATCCCGCTACATACATACATTCATAATACATACATACATACATACATACATACATACATATATACACACACACACACACACACATATA
>NW_021836527.1:7500-23448 GCF_006345805.1 Octopus sinensis | reverse complement strand
TGATAAGGCCGTATATTGGTTTTCCTTTTCACTTGTCAGACATTTTGGAACACATACACACACACACACAAACACGCATATATACATACATGAATATATACTGAAATATATGTTCATTAACGCACGCGTGATGTATATATATATATATATATATATAATATATTTATATATATATTTGGAAACACACGCACAAACACAACGGCATACACACAGGCAGATATATGCAGACGTATATATATATATATATATATATATATATAAATTTAGTTAATGTGTGTATATATACATCTATGTGTGTTTGTATATATATAAATATATATACATGTAGGTACATGTGTTTGTGTGCGTTTGAGTAAATATAGTGTGTATGTGTGTGTGCGTTGGGGTATATGTGAATGTCAGTGTGCTAGTTTAGCGCTGCGTGTATAAACTAGCGTGCGTAGAGTGGAAAACTTGCGGACGCATATTCACACCGTTAATATATACGTCCTGCCCACGCGCGAGCATACACAGATGTCCATGACACTAACGTTTATAGGCGATCAAACAAGTTCCTTTTTAGAAATTCATTCAATGCCATATGTCATGGATATCACTGATGACGACAGGGATGGTGATGGTGATGATGATGACGAGGGCGACGATACTGAAGTTCGTAATGATGATGATGATGATATTGACGGTGATGATGGTGATGATGGTGATGATAATGGCAACGACAATGGCTACGATGATGATGATGTTGACGACATTGGTGGCGATGATGATGATGATGACGACAATGGCGGCGATGACGGTGATGATGATTATGTCGACGACAATGGAGGCGATGATGATCATTTTGACGACAATGGCGGCGATGATGATGATGACGATGTCGATGACAATGGCGGCGATGACCATGGAGATGGTCACCATGATGATGACGAAAGTGGCGATTATGATGATTATGATGATAATGATGATGATGGTGGTGATGGTTTTGATGGTGGTTGAGGTGAAGGTGTTAGTGGTAGAACTGCAGATGGTAGTGCTAGGGATAGTTGTGGTGGTGGTTGGCATGACGTGACGGTGGTTCCGGTGATGATGGGGATAACGATAAAGAGGATGATTATGATGATTATGGTGGTAATGGTGATGGTGTAGAGGGGATGGCACTGGTGCTGGTGATGTTGCTAGAAATGACGACGATGTTTATGATGATGCTGACGATGATCATCATCAAGAGCAGCGACAGTACTATCATCAACCTGACGCCTACCATTACCAGAGCCACTGCCACGCCACCACGACCACCACTGCCATTATTAACATCGTAAACATCGGCATCATCATCATTTATCATGACCATCATCAAGCCAAAATCGATGCGGCTGCGGTTTCTGTTGTCATCATTAATGGTGATGATGATGATGATCATCATCATCATTATCATATTGATATTGATGGTATTATTGTGGTTGCTGTAGGTCTGTATGTTGTACAAAATACCCCTGGTGGTACTAGTTCAAAATCATCTATTCACGTTTCGTAGACCTCTCTCTCTCTCTCTCTCATGTTTATATATACATATATATATGAATATACATATGTTTGTCTATACATATATATATATGTATATACATATATATATGAATATACATATGTTTGTCTATACATATATATATGTAAATACATATGTGTATGTCTATATATATATGTATATATATACAAGCATATACATATATGTATATATAAACATATCTATACATATGTATATATATATATATATACATGTATATACATATATGTATATATAAACATATATATATACATATATATAATATGCATATATGTACATAAATACATATATACATATATATGTATGTATCTATCTATATCTATCTATCTCTTTATCTATGTATCTTTCTATATGTATCTATCTATCTATCTGTTCGTTTTGCTCTCTCTCTCTCTCTCTCTCTTCTCCCACATGACTATATCAGATATGTCAAACTATTTGATAAATGACTCCTATTATAAGATATACAGGCCCCGATTACATATACATGTATGTGTGTGTGTGTGTGTGTGTGTGTTGGTGGAAGTGTGATGGTGTGTCTGTGTACTTTGCTTGTCTGTTGAAGTATGTATAACGTGAATTAACACAATATATCTCAGTGAATAAATCTGCTAAGTATGGATGAGTGCGTGTGCAATGTGTGTGTGTGTTTATGTGTTTTTGTTTATGTGTAAACAGTTACAAACACGGTCACTCACTAGTGTGTGTATTCAGCTATTTAGATGGAGAGATAGATTGACAGAAAGAGGGTGGAAGAAATAGATAGATAGATAGAGAGAGAGAGAGAGAGAGAGAAAGAGAGATAGACAGTGAGGTAAATAGATAGATAGATAGAGAGAGAGAGTGAGGTAGAGAGAAAGAGAGAGAGAGACAGTGAGGTAGACAGATAGATAGATAGATAGATAGATAGATAGATAGATAAAGAGACAGAGTGAGATAGATGGATAGATGCATATATACATACATATATACAAGCAAACATTCTGTCGTTGTGGAGCTGGTGATTATAAGGCGACATTGTTGATGGTTGTATTGGAAGATGTGGTTTCTCGGTGATATTCGTGAAGCTGGTAATTCTATTGGTTAATAATTTTAGTGTCAGTGGATGTGTTTGTAGCAATGACAGTGGTAGTAGAATGGGTTGCGCTTCTTTGGTTTCGTTTTTACGTATTTCCCTATGCTGGGGCACTGCGTTAAAGGGTATTAGTCGAATAAACCGATCCTAGCACTTAACTACCTTTTAAATTTTGGCTCTTTTTTCTTTTTATCGATCTCTCTATTGCTGCACCGCAAAGTGTTACGGGGACGGACACAAACCAAGGTAAGTTGTCAAACGGTGGTGGAGGACAAATATGACACAAACACAATACGACGGTCTTCCATATAGTTTCCATCTGCCAAATGTATTCACAAGGCATTAGTCGGCCCGGGGCTATGGTGCTACACAGTGGGACTGAACCTGAAATCACATGGCTGCAAGCCGAGTTTCTTAACCACATAGCCTACGAAGGTAAAGAAAAAATTAGAGATAATATTCTTTATAATGAAACAAACATAATTGAGAAAAGGCAATCTGGTAAAAGTATATCGTTGCTATTATGCAAAAGTGTCTTAAGTCCAAAAAGATGCTTTTTCAGAAAATGAAAAAATAGTTTCACCATTCTATTTCTATTTACATTAGCAACAGGGCAGGACTTCCACCCGGCCCCGGCCCCCCCAAAATCCACCCTTTTTAACACTTTTTTTTTCGCCACAGACCCCCCACTTTTCGGCTACGGGGAATATGACTCTGCAAAAAAATTGGCAAAAATCGACATTTCTAAATTACCACCCCACCCCCATTTCCTTAATTTTCAACTTTTTTTCAGAACTTTTTTTCCCTCAAAATATGCGGGAAAATACGGAGATATTGATTCTGAAAAAATTTCCAAAAATCTTTGTAAAATTACTACACTTTTTAAAAAAATGCTAAAACCGTTGTTCTACACTTGGACAATTTTTGATATCCTGACATCTGAAGCAGCTGGAGATGCGATAGTTAGACCAAAAGAACTTGCTATTGCAAGCAAAAATAAATATTGCAAAAAAAAAAAAGAAAAGCATTTGGCCAAATTTGGATATACGACAGTTTAACATAGCAGCAACGATTTAAATAGAATATTTAATGCCTGTTGTAAATGTAAAATTTTGTAGTTGGTTTTTCTTATAATTTTGTGAATGTTTTCTAAAGAGTTTGGCTACGTATATGGAAGTAACCCCGATCTAATTGTTTCTAATAAGAATAAATAAGACAGCAAGCTGGCAGAATTGTTAGCGCGTCGAACAAAATACTTAGTTACATTGCTTCCGGCACTTCACATTCTGAGTTCAAATTCCGCCGTGGGCGATTTTTGTTTCCCACTTTTCGGGATCTATAAATTAAGTATCACTTGCGGATTGGGATCGATGTAAACCACTAGCCATTCTCCTTATTATTATTATTATTATTATTATTATTATTATTATAAAGGCGGCGAGCTGGCAGAATTGTTAGCACGTCGGGCAAAATGCTTAGCGGCGTTTCACCTGCTGCTACATTCTGAGTTCAATTTCCGCCGATGTCGACTTTACTCTTCATCCTTTTGGGGTCGTTAAATTAAGTATCAGTTGCGTACTGGGGTCGATCTAATCGACTGGGCCCTTTCCCCCCAAAATTTCGGATCTTGTGCTTAAAGTAGAAAAGATTTCGTCTGCCTTTACGTTCTGATTTCAAATTCCGCCGAGACCGACTTTGCCTTTCATCCTTTCGGGGTCGATAACTTAAGCACCAGTTGCGGACTGGGGTTGATCTACTTAACTGGCCCCCTCCCCCAAATTTCGGGCCTTGTGTCTAGAGTAGACAAGAATAGAGAAGAGAAGAGAAGAAAAGAATGCCCAGTCCCTCTACTTTCAGAATTCTCATAATCGAAATCTCTACCAGCCCCACCACCCTCCTCGGCATCATGAACACCACAGCCACAACAACATCAATTACAGCAACAACAACAACAACAACCAGTACAAGAGACATTATCTAGTAACCATTACAGCCATGAACCCTATCGACATTTATTCAACTATGAATTAACGTGTTCCTGGAAATTTACACCTCAGACCAACCCCCAAACTGCGCCTCTCCCACCAACAGGGGACAGTCTCCATCCAAAGCTAAGCTACTTTCTAACCCTGCCCCCATCACCATCAATAACATCATCATCATCGTCATCATTATCATCATCATCAGCGCCAGTGGCACAACATCTACCACCCACTTATCGCTCTCAGAATGAGAAAGACAGAAAGAGAGAGAGAGAGAGGGAGGAAGGACGGAGAAAGCTACAGAGAGGAGAGAGAGGGAGGGAGAGAGAGGGTGAGGGAGAGAAAGGAAAAGATAGATGCGTATAATGATTTATTTGGGTTTATCTACCCTTTAACTATTTTATCGGGGATTAGAGAAAAAAGGGTGTTTGGCCTTCTTTTAAGGGTGCACATCTGTACAGAAGAGACAGTTGAATATACGTATAGGTTATATATATATATATATATAGATATATATATATATATATACGTGTATATATATATATGCATATATATATATTATATATACGTGTATATATATATATATATATATATGCGTGTGTGTGATAGAGATACATAAGACACATATATACATATATGTATGTAGCTTATGTATCCTTTATATATATATATATTACTTTATACACATCAATATATATACACGCATATACATGTATATAATATTAAATATGTGTGTGTGGGTTATATAAAGAGCACGTATATATGATTATATATCTGAGTGTGACTGTCTGGCTGTGGGTGTATATATATGTATTCGTATGCGTCTGTGAACACATATATACATAGATATACAGAAAACTAAACACTTACACACACATACACACTCACATATACACACAGTATACATACATACATGTATATAAATGACTGGGAGTATGATGGATGTAAAGAGAGAAGCCAGTGTACAATAAAGAAATGGAACATAGATAGATAGAATAACCAATAAAACACGGCTACGCCCGAGAAAATATTGCCCCCTTTCTCGTTATAGCCTTTAATTGAAAGCTAAACAAAGTAAAACAGATTGGAAAGGGTGTTTCCTTGGGTTCTGGAACCCTCGGTCGCAGTCAGAAATCTCCAGGGGAGACAATCGGACGTGAACATCAACTGATGTCTGGGACATGTGTTGGCTAATTTAACTTGACAACTACATACGATTAAGAAGGAAATCTCGGTTAAAAGATTTGGGTTCGTTCGTTTTAGGGGAGATAAAAAGAAGTGGGGGGGGTAGGGTGGGAGTGGGTGGGGGGTAAAATACAGTAAGGCCCTGTGTGTTTTGTTATCGATATGTATTAGTTTCACCGTGTTACATTGTGTTCTGAAATACATACATCAAGCCATCTATACATTCATGCCTACACGCACACCAACACAAGCATGTATATATATATATATGTATATATATATATAGTGGTGTGTGTGTGTGTATGTGTGTGTGTATCGTCGTCGTTGGATCGCCCCGAATCTATGAATTGATTTCTTCTGCTGATGACGAATATATACATACAAACATACATACATATAGATATATACAAATAATATATATATATATATATAATTTTAATCCAAACGGCAAAACAAAAAAACAACAACAATGGAACAATTACAGTATTATTATTAATAGGCGCTCAGGAAATGGAATATATATATATATATATATACATACACGTTTATGTAAGTATGTATATATTATAAGCTTATATAAATACGGAGAGAGAGAGTCAGCCACACCGACAAACATACATAGATAGAGACAGACAGACAGACAGATAGATAGAAAGATAGATAGAAAGATAAATAGATAGATAGATGGATAGATAGACAAATGGATAGATAGTTGGATAGATAGATAGATAGATAGATAGATAGATGGATAGACAAATGGATAGATAGATGGATAAATAGATAGACAAATGGATAGATAGATAGATAGTAGATAGATAGATAGACAAATGGATGGATGGATAGATAGATAGATAGATTTGATTGATTCATTGATATGTCTTTGAATAGAGGGATTAGAAACTTCTGAGAAAAGCATGCGCCTGTGCTATCCATTATCAGCAAGACTCGTATAATGCAAGATGGTGAAACACACGCACATTTTTCAGTTACTGTTTTACTATTGATATCACCACTGTAGAATTTCCGAAGAATTCGTTGTATAAGCGAAAGCGAAAAACATTTTTTGGATAAATTTTGTAAAGAATTTATTTGCTAGGAAGTTGCTTCTGATCTTGGCATTTAGCGGCTTCTGCAGTTCATATTGTTTGTTGCTGAATTCCGTTGGTGACGACGTCCATTTTTGTGTTGCATAATGATCATGACGCCGTTTCCGCCATGGTTGGTGGTCGTATGTCAGCATGATCTCGGTTACCTGAGGCAAAAACAAAGCGGTAACAAAAAAGGGTATATCGATGTGATGGCTACGCTTGGAATGTCATCAGTGATAGGTATAATCAATTATTGGTTTACCTGGCATGAACAACATAGAAAACGGCAACACCAGCAACATCAACATCAGAATCTGCAACGGTAACTCACAAAATTCAGCAGCAATGTATATATTGGCTTCAAATTATGGCACAAGGCCAGCAATTTGGGGGAAAGGGCTAGTCGATCATATTCACCCCAGTATTCAACTGGTACCTCTTGAAGGGATGAAAAGCAAAGTCGGCTGCGGTGGAATTTGAACTCAGAACGTAAAGACGGACGAAATGCCGTTAAGCATTTTGCCCGGCATACTAACAATTCTTAGCCCCACAAGGGGCTAAACACAGAGGGGACAACTAAGGACAGATAAAGGGATTAAGTCGATTACATCGATCCCAGTGCGTAACTGGTACTTAATCTATTGACCCCGAAATGATGAAAAGCAAAGTCGATCTCGGAGGAATTTGAACTCAGAATGTAACGGCAGATGAAATACCTATTTCTTTGCTATCCACAAGGGGCTAAACACAGAGGGGACAAACAAGGACAGACAAAGGGATTAAGTTGATTATATCGACCCCAGTGCGTAACTGGTACTTAATTTATTGACCTCGAAATGATGAAAGGCAAGTCGATCTCGGAGGAATTTGAACTCAGAATGTAACGGCAGATGAAATACCTATTTCTTTGCTATCCACAAGGGGCTAAACACAGAGGGGACAAACAAGGACAGACAAAGGGATTAAGTTGATTATATCGACCCCAGTGCGTAACTGGTACTTAATTTATTGACCCCGAAATGATGAAAGGCAAAGTCGATCTCGAAGGAATTTGAACTCAGAATGTAACGGCAGATGAAATACCTATTTCTTTGCTATCCACAAGGGGCTAAACACAGAGGGGACAAACAAGGACAGACAAGGGATTAAGTTGATTATATCGACCCCAGTGCGTAAATGGTACTTAATTTATCGACCCCGAAAGGATGAAAGGCAAAGTCGATCTCGGCGGAATTTGAACTCAGAATGTAACGGCAGACGAAATACCGCTAAGCACTTCGCCCGGCATACTAACAATTCTGCCAGCTCACCACTTTTAACGATAATAATAATATTGGTGTTAAATTTTAACGCAAGGCCAGAAATTTCGGGAGAAGGAGCTGGTCGATTGGAACTTATTTTATCGACCTCGAAGGGGTGAAAGGGAAAGTCGACCGTGGCGGAATTTGAACTCATAACTTGAAGACGGACGAAAAGCCGCTTAGCAGTTTGCGAGGCTCACCACCTTGCTCAGTCTTAATCTCGGTTTGAAATTTTGCCTCGAAACCATCAATTTGGAGGAGGAGGTAAGTCGATATTACATCTACCCACCCACTGCTCAACTGGAACTTATTTTATTGACCCCCCGGAGAGGACGACAGGTAAAGTCAGTCGACCGCAGCGGAATTTGAACCCAGAACATGAAAACGGACGAAATACTATTAAACATTTTGCTCGGCGTGCAAACAATTCGTCGAGCTCGACGCCTTAACATCGATATATATATATATATTAGTTATAACAAGACATTTTATTCGAGGTCAGACATTTAAGGTGATAAACTATATATCGATCAGAAGCCATGATGGTGAGGAACAAAAAATATAAAAAATATACGAAGAAGGAACAAAAGAAAGATATTGGAATTAGTAAACAGTGGAAGAAATGGAAATAAGATGAGAAAAATTATAGTTTCTTTATTGTTAATGTGATTTATTGTTAGTATTGAGTTCCTTCTTATTGTTTGGGGAGGTGGGTTGTTTATTTTTTGTGGTTATTATTGGGTGTACTCGGCTAATAGGTATGCTGAGGTTTTTGAGGTTTTCTTTTTTTGTAAAATGGTGTCTAGGATAGAATAGGATGAGATATAAAAAAGCAAAAGTGAGGGTAGTAAAGAGGAAAAAAATAATAAATGGTGAAAAGAATGAGACCGGAAAGGGGAAAGAAAAGAGGAGGTGGGGAGGGAAGCAGAAGAAGAAGAAGAAGATGTAAAATATAGGAATTAATAACTGGAAAAGAAAACCAGACGCGAGTTGTAATCTATTATTAGGATGATCAATTATGGAGGAAAAGATGATGAGCTGTATATACATGCACAGACACATACACACACATGCTTATATGTATGTATGTATGTATGTATGTATGTATGTACGTACATGTATATGTATGTATATGTAAATATGCATATTTATAAGTATCTATATATATATATAGATATATATATTATATATATATATGGGGGAAATATATATATATAATAAATATATCGGATATATTTGTATGTGTATATATATATATATATATATATATATATATATAAAAAGGGAAAGTTTACGAAAATAAACAAAAGACGAGGCAGGTGGAGTACAAACAAACAAATGTATTAGTATAGCGCTCAGGAATAGAAAAAGTATTTTACGTTTCGAACCTACGCTCTTCGACAGAAAGATACACAGAAAAAAACAAACAGGGGAAAAAATGCGTGTAAGAGCTAACGATCTATCATGGCATCCTGATATACAATATATATATATATATATATATATATATATATAGGCGAGGCTGTGTGGTAAGGGGCTTGGCTATCCCTTGAAAAAGTATCCCCAGGTTTCGTTTCAAGGTGATGGGAAGTTTTTTTTTTTTATTTACTTTGGGACGATGTTAAACAGAACAGAGCCTATTCGGGAAAAGAAACTGTGTGACAGTGACTGTATGTGTTGTGAGACTGAATTGTGTAGGGATGATATGGCTCGTAGCACCAGCCCTGGATGAGTTCTGAATCTAATATGTAGATCGTTTGGGAAGTGCTGGTGGTATATCCTCCACGATTTGTAAATGATATAGCCCTCACGACGGTGCTAGAGAGAAAATGATTTAATGTACGTCGTATCTCTCTATATATAAACGGCAGTTTGTCTGTCTGCGTGTCTGTGTGTCTGTTAGGTTGTACCCTCACCCTGACCACGGCTTTCAACCGATTCTGATGAAACTTGACACACACATAGCCCAATGCCATAATTCAAAACTAACGCAGCGAAATTTTGAAAAGTTCCCCCAGTTCTGAAAAAAATCGATAAATCGACATGGGGTCGAGAATCAGAAACACAAACCACAGACTGTCTAGGGGATGCAACTCGACCTTTTTAACTCTCAAAAAAATTACCATCATTTTTTTTCCATTTTTTTGCTATTTATTGGCTATAACTCTCTAAAAATGCTTTATAGTTATTTCCCTTACAAACCCGAGCAACGCCGGGCGATACTGCTAGTATGTTATAAAGTAAGACGAATAATATTGTATTCAGAATATAACTTTATAAAACGAACGAACTAACTATTGGTTTCGGATTTGGGGACAAGAACAGCAATTTCGGGGGGAAAGTTTAAAATCGATTACATCGACCCCAGTGTCTGACTGGTACTTATTTTATTATTTACATTATTTAAATTCGATGGATATTTGTCCTCATCTTGTTTGTTGTTAACACAACGCTTCGGCTGATATACCCTCCAGCCTTCTTCAGGTGTCTTGCGGAAATTTCGAACCTGGGTTCTCATATTATTAGCATTATTATTATTGTTCAGGTCACTGCTTTGAATCGAACTCGGAATCTTGGGGTTAGTAGCCCGCGCTCTTACCCACTAAGCCCACGGGCATATGGCGTAGTGGTTAAGAGCGGGGGCTACTAACCCCAAGATTCTGAGTTCGATTCCAAGCAGTGACCTGAACAACAACAACAACAACAAATAATAATAATAATAATAATAATAACTACAACATCGAACAATACCTTAGGAATACCCAGGTTCGAAATTTCCCCAAGACACCTGAAGAAGGCTGGAGGGTATATCAGCCGAAACGTTGTGCTAACAACAAACAAGATGAGGACAAATATCCATCAAATGTAAATAACGTACATAATTCCTCATCTCTTAGATATATAACTGTATGGTACTTATTTTATCGACTCCGATGAGATGAAAGGTAAAGTCAGCCTCAACTGAATTTGAATTCAGAATGTACAGGCGGACGAAATGCCGCTAAACATTTTGTCCGGCGTGCTACCTGTTCAGTCTGGTCGTCGCCCTAGACGATCTAAATATTGCAATAATTCGAAACTCAAGTGCGAAGAGGCGAACTGTAACCCCAGTTTTCCCCACGATACACTAATGAACTGTCTGTGCCATAACAAGGGTGCTCAGGCGAATAAAGAAGAACCAGTTCACAACAATGGTCTATGTAACGTCACCTCGTAGAGTACATAGTGTTTTTCCTTTCTAGACGAATCGACGTAAGCTTAAATAATCCTACTAGTGTGGATGTGAAAAACATCACATGATCAAATCGAGTTCATGCATTGGATGACAATAAACAATGTTTTATGTCGAGACAACTGGAATTGTCTCAATACATACATATATATATATATATATATATATATATATATAATATATACTAGCAGTATCGCCCGGCGTTGATCGGGTTTGTAAGGAAAATAACTATATAAGCATTTTTAGAGAGTTATAGCCAAAAAAATAGCAAAAAAATGCATAAAAATGGAAAAAAAATTATGGTAATTTTTGTAAATCGTTGACTCATCGTAGACATTTTTAGAGGGTTACTTCCCTTATATAATAGCGAAAAAAATGCATTAAAATGGAAAAAATGATAGTAATTTTTTTTTTAAATCGTAGACTCATCGTAGACGCGCGCTAATACCCAGAAGGGCTCGATATGAATCACGACTATAAGATACCCGCTTTTGGTTAAACTGCACCGCAAAATGTGGGAGTAGTTAGGAATGTAAATCGTAGGAGACAGACACACAACTTCACTTTTATATATGTATATATATATGTCTGAGTGTGTGTAATGTGAGATATTGAATAAGAAAAAGCAATACATTTAAGAAATTGTGTTCTCATATTGCTAACTTTTATAAATGAGCTGACATATGTCCAGGACTCTGTATGGTGTGTGTGTGTGTGTGTGTAAAGTGATGCGAGTTAACTGCATCCTTCCACCGTGATATTCCTTCTGGAAATAAACAGGAACTGAAATCGGAGAAGCGATTGCAATAATTTCAATATAAACACAACACCATTATTCGATATCACTATAACAAATTCTATATATTTTTATGCATCAAACCTGATAGGCTACATATATATATATATATATATATACCTCGCTCTGAGATTTATCATTGTTATATATATATATATATATGTATGTATATATATGTATGTATATATATGTATGTATATATATGTATGTATATATATATATATGTATGTATATAATATATTGTATGTATATATATATATGTATGTATATATATATATGTATGTATATATATATATGTATGTATATATATATATGTATGTATATATATGTATGTATATATGTATGTATATATATATGTATGTATATATGTATGTATATATATATGTATGTATATATGTATGTATATATATATATATGTATGTATATATATGTATATATATATGTATGTATATATATGTATGTATATATATGTGTATATATATATGTATGTATATATATATGTATGTATATATATGTATATATATATGTATGTGACTGAGTATATACATAGTCATATATATATGTATTGTGCATCGTATATAATATATATATGTATGTGTGTGTGTATGTGTATTTCAAGTGTATTCTGTATGGAGGATAACTGAATCTCATCTATGAACTCTGTGTGTGCGTGTGTGAGAGAGGGAGAGCGGTTCGGCAAGAGAGACCGATAGAGTTTGTACCAGACTTTAAAAAAGGTAAGTCCTGAGATCGATTTTTCGACTAATAATGTTAAAAAACCTTTACGGTGATGCTGCAGCATGGCCGCAGTGAAATTACTGAAGTAAATAAAAGATATATTTTTATATATGATACTGCAGCATCACCGTAAAGGTTTTTAAAAATTATTAGTAGAAAAATCGATCTCAGGACTTACCTTTTTTAAAGTCTGGTACAAACTCTATCGGTCTCTCTTGCCGAACCGCTCTCTCTCTCTCCCACACGCACACACATAGTTCATAGATGAGAATCAGTTATCCTCCATAAAGAATCCACTTGAAATACACACACACACACACACACACATATATATATATTATATACGATGCACAATACATATATATATGACTATGTATATACTCACTCATATATAACGCCATGTTGAATCGTTAGCCCCTACACGCAATTTTTTTCTCTCCTTGTTTCTCTCCTCTGTGTTTAGCCCCTTGTGGGTAGTAAAGAAATAGGTATTTCTTCTGCCGTTACGTTCTAAGTTCAAATTCCAGCGAGGTCGACTTTGTCTTTCCTCCTTTCGGGGTCGATTAAATAAGTACCAGTTACGCTCTGGGATCGATATAATCGAATCGACTTAATCCGTTTGTCTGACCTTGTTTGTCTCCTCTGTTTAGCTCCTTGTGGACAATAAAGAACTATTTATACATATAGATATTAAATCTCGCGTTGCCGAGGCTTCGGCAGCTATAGACGGTCTTAGAAAAATATGTAAGTTATCCCTAGCAGATAAATTGAAGAGACGGTTCTTCAGAATAGTTGTTGAATCTGTGCTTGTATATGGATCTCCGACTTGGTCTCTCACCAAGAGACTCAGTTGCATGCTGGTCGGTGCCTACACAAGAATGTTACGTGCAGTGCTCAACACATCTTGGAGGAAACATCCAACAAAACAACGGTTATATGGGAACGTATCAACTTTCTCATCAACCATCCAAGAACGGAGGTTGAGGTTGGTTTGCTGGCCACCGCTGGAGAAGTAAAGAACTATATATATATTTCTTTACTACCCACAAGGGGCTAAACATAGAGGGGACAAACAAGGACAGACAAAGGGATTAAATCGATTACATCGATCCCAGTGTGAATCTGGTACTTTATTTATCGACCCCGAAAGGATGAAAGGCAGAGTCGACCTCGGCGGAATTTGAACTCAGAACGTAACGACAGACGAAATACGGCTAAGCATATCGCCCGGCGCGCTAACGTTTCTGCCAGCTCGCCGCCAAAGAACTATATATATGGACACCAAACCATGGTACCACAGCGGCTGGAAGACCACGGAAGACGTATATACAACAGCTTGCAGAAGATGTTGGATGTCAAGGTGAAGGCCTAAAAAACACTAATGGAAGATCGGGAGGGATGAAGAGAGGTAGTGAGGCTGATCCGGGCGATGAGCCTGACTGGATGATGCCTCACAGTAAAAAAAAAAAAAAAAAAAACGTATATACACACATAGATATATTACAGAGAGAGTTATATACTCTTTTACTCTTTTACTTGTTTCAGTCATTTGACTGCGGCCATGCTGGAGCACCGCCTTTAGTCGAGGAAATCGACCCCGGGACTTATTCTTTTTGTAAGCCCAGTACTTATTCTATCAGTCTCTTTTGCCGAACCGCTAAGTGACGGGGACGTAAACACACCAGCATCGGTTGTCAAGCAATGCTAGGGGGACAAACACAGACACACAAACACACACACACACATATATATATATATATACATATATACGACAGGCTTCTTTCAGTTTCCATCTACCAAATCCACTTACAAGGCTTTGGTCGGCCCGGGGCTATAGCAGAAGACACTTGCCCAAGGTGCCACGCAGTGTGACTGAACCAGGAACCATGTGGTTGGTTAGCAAGCTACTTACCACACAGCCACTCCTGGTCGAGAAATATACAAAGAGACTTATATATATAAGATGCGTGCCTTAGTGGATAGGGCATTCGGCTTACGGTCGTAATATCGTGAGTTCGATTCTCGGCGACGCGTTGTGTCCTTGAGTAAGATACTTTATTTCACGTCGCTCTAGTCTACTCACCTGGCAAAAATGAGTAGTACCTGTAGTTCAAATGTCACATTCTGTGTCACATTCTATGCCATGTTGAATCTCCCTGAAAACTACGTTAAGGGTACGCGTGTCTGTGGAGTACCCAGCCATGTTATTTCCACGAGCAGGCTGTTCCGTCGATCGGATCAACTGGAACCCTCGTCAGCCGTACCGACGGAGTACCAGTATATGATGAGAGAGAGAGAGAGAGGAGAGAGAGAGAGAGAGTGAATAGATGAGAGAGAATCTGTGAGAGAGAGGGAGGCAATGAAGAAGAGAGAAGTATTGATAAGCTGACAATTTAAATATTCCTCCGTTCCAATATTTTAATATGTTGAATTTTAAGGAGATTTTATTTGTTTCGTGTCTGTTTTATTTTTACTTCCACAGTTTTCCTCTCCGCGAAGTATATTTGTTTGTTATGGAGGCGGTTATTGGTTATAATAATATTGATAATGATATTAACGATAATGATAATAATATCAACAATGCGACAGTAATATGATATCAGTGAATTATATATACGTATACATACGTCCAAACACATACATATACACAGCAATAGACAATAAATGCGGCAAGTGTATCAATATTGATATTATTTTAACTTTGGTTGATAAATTTTGGATATCATATGTAGTACTTTTTGGATGGAATATCTTGTATCATAGTTTTAAAAATATTTTTCTTTTTTTCATTTTTCGCAGTTGGTTGTGTGTGTGGTGGGGTATCTGTGTGTTTTATTTCTCGCCATATTATCCAAGCACTTTACTGCAACCAGTTATAAAAGTTTATCCTATTAAAGTTTATTCCATGGAGATAAACAAGCGTGGTATGAAACGCTAAATGGAAACATATTCTTAGCAGTACCACACACACACACACACAACACTCACAC
>NW_021836527.1:0-2500 GCF_006345805.1 Octopus sinensis | reverse complement strand
ACATACATACATACATACATACATACATACATACATACATACATATATATATATATATATAAACATATAGATTTATACATATACGCATGCTATATGCAATATACTATATCTGACATATATGTATGAACATATCTATGCATGTATGTATACATACGTATATACATACTCACATACACACACATACTCAGACACACACATACACACATTTATATTAATGCTTTTTTATGCCGAGCTATAATAAGAATAATTTTGCATTAAACTGACAGTCTATGGAATAATTTTTGCAAAGGACATGTTATACTTTTGCAAAAAGAATGGTGACAGTAACTTCGACGTTTTGACCTGCAAGCCTTCATCGGACTCTCTGATGGAAGCTAGAAACTTTGATGTCACTCTCACTAGTGGTTAGGACAATTGCTTTTGTTTTAGCACACGATCTCGGATCAGGTCACCTGCTATGCAAGTACATCTCCGTAATACACACCACACACACATACATACAAAGGTCGACTTTGCCTTTTATCCTTTCGGGGTCGATTAAATAAGTACTAGTTACGCCCTGGGGTCGATATAATCCTTGTGGGTAGTAAAGAAATAGGTATTTCGCACGTCGCTACGTTCTGAGTTCAAATTCCGCCAACGTGGATTTTGCCATTCATCCTTTAGTACCACTAAAACACTGGAGTCGATGTAATCAACAAGTTCCCTCCCCTAAAGCTAGCTGCCCTTACGGCAAAATTTGAAACCATTATTATTATTATTATTATTATTATTATTATTATTATTATTGCTTCGGCAGCACATATACTAAAATTAGAACGATACATTATTATTACGAGCAAAACGCCCCCCGTCCAATGAACGGTGTTGTCAAACATTTAAACCAAATTTTCTCAAAACAACTTGTCCGACCGTCCCATTTTGTGGCAATATTTCAAGCCAAGCCGGCTTCTTTGCACAAACTGCATTTTTCTCGCGTACGCGTAGCATCGACCGCAACAGCTGATGTACTTGCGCGTACAAATGCACGTTCCCACGGCTTTACCGATCGCATTCTCACCTGGAATCGATTTTGGTAATTTCTTCAAGACTTATGCATGCCCTGATACCGTCGGTATCTACATATCACATTTGAGCGCAATCGGATGGAGGATGCCCGAGATCCTAGAAGACACACACACACAGACACAGACTGAACGGATTTTATATAATAGATTACTATTATTGTTGTTGTTGTTTCTCATGACATTACACTGATCTTTTTACCTTTTCCTACGTATATATAATAAATATATTTATTTTAGACTCCGCTGTCATTACATACTGAAACTCCTATATTCACATCAAGTTCCCATTTCTCTGTATACGGCGCGTGGTAGGTATAACCTTTCAGATGGAGCGTTTGAAATGCGTGAAGCAGATTTCTGATTTTCCTATCAAGTCATTTAACTTCCTATTTGTTATATTGAAAAATGTACTTTAACACTGGCACCTGTCTAGTGTGATAATAACTGTAAACTTATCGTTTCTCATTGACTTCTGTTTTTAATATATTTAACAGACTTGTAATTTTCTCTTCCATTTATTTACGGCCATTGTTTTTCCTTCATTTCGCTCTGTTTGTTTGTCTATTTTTAAGCTTATGTAATTTTTCGGCCATTTTCTCTTGCAGTTGTTATTACAGATCTCGGAGTGAGAAATGTGAGAACATGAATGACATTATCAGTAAACTGTGGGAATATATCTATGCGTGGTGTGTGTGTGTGGGAACATATATATATATATATATATATATATATATATATATATATAGATATATATATATATATGTATTTATGTATAATTTATATGGATATATACATATATATCCATATATTTATACATATACATATA
This sequence comes from Octopus sinensis, assembly GCF_006345805.1. Classification (NCBI taxonomy): domain Eukaryota; kingdom Metazoa; phylum Mollusca; class Cephalopoda; order Octopoda; family Octopodidae; genus Octopus; species Octopus sinensis. Next base: position 607 of record NW_021836527.1, on the reverse strand, counting down.
TATACATATATATACACACATACATATATATATGTGTGTGTCTGTCTGTGTGTATATATATATATATATATATATATAATTTCTTTGTTACCCACATGCATTTATATATGCATGTATATATATATATATGCATATATATACATATAAATATACATATATGTGCATATATATATGCATATATATATATATATATATATATATATATATATGTGCATATCTATATGCATATATATATACACATACATATATATATGCACATACATGTACATACCTATTTATATATATGTGTGTGTGTTTGAGTATGTGTATATATGTATATGGACACACACACATCGATGTGTGTGATTCTACGTATTTATGTATGTATGTATGCATGTATGTGTGTATGTATGTATGTATATGTGTGTGTGTGTATGTATGTATGTATGTATGTATGTATGTATGTATGTATATGTAGCGGCGTGTCGCTTAGCAGTTACGGGATTGATTCATGATCCAATGGTTTTAGCTTCGATTCTTGAACCGAGCGATGCGTTCTGCTCTTGAGCAAGACACTTCATTTCACGTTGCTCCAGTCCAATAAATTTTTTAAAAAGTTAGTAGTCCG
>NW_021836526.1:0-23762 GCF_006345805.1 Octopus sinensis | reverse complement strand
CGTGTGTATATATTTGTTATATATCTATCCGCGTGTGTGGCTTTCAAATTACACACTGTCGGAATGTGTATATATGTGTATGTATGATTCGTTCGTCCTTTTATTCTTTGAGCCTTGTGATCCAAATGAGCGCGGGTTCGTATCGAGATAATAGCAGTATATCTCGTATAAACGTATAAGTATAGTAAAAGCTGTTATCACTAAAGCTGTTTATCCTCTTGGCGAGTCCTGACCGTGCAGGACTGCGATCAACGGGATTTGCAAGCGTGTATTTGCGTCCACGTGACCTAATATCTTCTTTCCTCTTATTAAGACGGCAGTGTGTGGTCTGAGTGTGATTAAGTAGCTGTTTCTCTCAAGCTATTCAAGTTACGTTCCAAATGGCCGTAACGCAGTCGGTTTGGTTACATGGATGTACAACATGGACTCTAACAAAGCGTCTTGGAAAGAATATTTATTTCTTTATTGCCTACAGGGGACCAAACATAGAAAAGACAAACAAGGACAGACAAAGGGATTAATTAAGTCGATTATATCGACCCCAGTGCGTAACTGGTATTTATTTAATTAAGGCGGTGAGCTGGCAGAAACGTTAGCACGCCGGGCGAAATGCGTAGCCGTATTTGGTCTCCCGTTACGTTCTGAGTTCAAATTCCGCCAAGGTCGACTTTGCCTTTCATCCTTCCGGGGTCGATAAATTAAGTACCAGTTGCGCACTGGGGTCGATGTAATCAACTTAATACCTATGTCTGTCCTTGTTTGTCCCCTCTGTGTTTAGCTCCTTGTGGGTAATAAAGAAATAGGTATTTATTTAATTGACCCCGAACGGGTGAAAGGGAAAGTCGACCTCGGCGGAATTTGAACTCAGAAAGTCAAGAGCCGGATGAAATACCTATTTCTTTACTACACACAAGGGGCTAAACAGAGAGGGGACAAACAAGGACCATAGGTATTAAGTCGATTACATCGACCCCAGTGCGTACTGGTCTTTTTTATCGACACCGAAAGGATGAAAGGCAAAGTCGACCTCGGCGGAATTTGAACTCAGAACGTAAAGACAGACTAAATACCCTACTTTTTTACTACCCACAAGGGGCTAAACACAGAATGAGACAAAAAGACAGGACATAACGGATTAAGTCGATTATAGAGACCCCGGTGCGTAACTGGTACTTATTTAATCGACCTCGAAAGGATGAAAGGCAAAGTCGACCTCGGCGGAATTTGAACTCAGATCGTCAGATCGTCAAGAGCCGGATGAAATACCGATCGAACACTTCTACTAATTCGCCATCCTCGCTGCCTCCTTACTAATAATAATCGTTATAGGCACAAGGCCTGATATTTTGGTGGGAGACGGCAGTCGATTGCATTGTGACCCCAGTGTTCAACTGTTAATTTGTTTTATTAATCCATTAATTCGTAGCGTTGTTATCCCTTTGTTTGGTCGAAGACGTGGAAGGTCGCGAAAGCCACAGTGAACATCGGTGGGATTTGAACTCAGAACGTCAAGCACCGAAGTAAAAGCCGTTAAGCATGTTATTCGACGCGTTAATGATACTGCCAGATCGTCGCCTTCGCAATAATAAAAGTTATGTTCTGAGTTCAAATTCCGCCGAGGTCGACTTTACCTTTCATCCTTTCGGGGTCGATAAATTAAGTACTAGTAACGCACTGGGGTCGAATATCGACTTAATCTAATCCGTTGTCTGTCCTTGTTTGTCCCCTCTGTGTTTAGCCCCTGTGGTAGTAAAGAAATAGGTATTTCGTCTGCTGCTACGCTCTGAGTTCAAATTCCGCCGAGGTCGACTTTACCTTTCATCCTTTCGGGGTCGATAAATTAAGTACTAGTAACGCACTGGGGTCGATATAATCGACTTAATCCGTTTGTCTGTCCTTGCTTGTCCCCTCTGTGTTTAGCCCCTTGTGGGTAGTAAAGAAATAGGTATTTCGTCTGCTGCTACGCTCTGAGTTCAAATTCCGCCGAGGTCGACTTTACCTTTCATCCTTTCGGGGTCGATAAATTAAGTACTAGTAACGCACTGGGGTCGATATAATCGACTTAATCCGTTTGTCTGTCCTTGTTTGTCCCCTCTGTGTTTAGCCTCCTGGGGGCAATAAATAAATATATAATAAAATTCGTGTGGGATTTTCTGAACATCTGTACCTCACTCGTCTAAAGAAATACTCGAAGTCACCGCGACCTCGTTTTTTTTTCTGTGTCCTTTGCTCTTATTTCTCCTATACATAAGCAATGGACTCGTCCAACATTTCTATCACCGACTCGTCTACCGACAATTCTACAAACAAAGAATTTCTAGTATAAAGCTGCTAAAAAAATCAAGATTTTAATTTTGTTGCAAACTCCTAAACGAGATCAAAGTGAACCAAATTTCTAAGACGGGGAAGTCATTGGACCCCTTATTTCCGTTATAACAGCCATCTACACAAATTTTTAATAATGAGTAACGTGTTCAGTAAAATTCATAAATCCTATTCCAAGATGGAATCTGAATACTATCTGTGGTGGTCGGCAGCAACGGATAGGTGCACAGTTACGACCAGACAGTGGGATGAAACATGTTTATCAAAATGCCAAATGCTTGAACAAAGTTCTCCAAAATCAGCGCGACCTTCCACGTCTTCGACCAAACAAATGGATGACAATGCTACGAATTAATGGATTAATGGCGTCTCACATTAAACAATTTGCGAATGAAAACGTGATGACGGACGTTAACGGAAAAATATTACGAACCTCGTTCTTATTCAGATTTTTATATATTTCATGACGTATAGGGCATTCATCAATTACATATAATATCCAAATATATATATATATATAAAATCAAAATAAGTAACAAGATTATCTTCTAAATTACCGAAGATATTCTTGCTGCTTATTTTAATTATAATCACCCCCATGGATTTATATGGATAACACCATACAAAATTCTGGTGCATCTAGCTTAAGTACCATATTCATTTGAATCTAAATTTTGCTGAACTTATATATATATATACCGGAGTAAACACATAAATGTGAAACAATGTGGAAAAAAGAGTACTCAAATACCAGTGGTAGAGTAATATGCTTTATTTAAAGCAGCAGAAAATTCAACAAAACGTGTTACTCTGAGTTTCCCGTTGCCGTTCGTCGGACAGTTTTTGCTAGAAACTCAGAGTAACAGATTTTGTTGAATTTCTGCTGCTTTAAATAAAGTATATATATATATATATATATATATATATAATATATACACACACACATACATTCACGCAAACCTGTTTTGGATGAATTAATATATTAAAATAATTTTACGTTGCATCTTTTTAAATTGAGGTTTTAATGCTTGTTGTTAAAGAACAGAAACGAATATGTCTTTCGTGGAAGACAAAATTTAATGATCGCATGATGCGCCATTCTCTTTTGATACTGACTATTCCAAATATTGATACTATTTCAGTAAACTGTTATAAGAGCTCCAAACCAGATTCGAACATTCAACTTCAGAACCGTAAACTAGATTCTAATAAGTAACTTTGTGACCGTGAACCAGATTCGAACATGCGACTTCATGACCGTAAACTCGATGGGTTAATCTGGGAACGAACTGTTTTTCCTTTTAAGTTTTTATTTCTTAATTTAAAATATTTAACCACGCTTCGTTCCTCTTTCAAACTATGGCGGTGAGCGGCACAATTGCTTGTGCGTCGTACAAAATGGTTAGCAGCACTTCTTCGGTCTCTTTACGTTCTGATTCGAAGTTCTGTGGCAGTCAACTTTGCCTTCCACCCTTGCAGGACTGTCTTGAACCGATTGTCCCCCTCCCCTAAAATAGCTAACTTTTCATCTTTTTTTCTGCGGTCATGCTGGGACACCACCTTGAAAGACTTTAGTCGAAGAAACCGACCCAAAATTTTCCTTTTTTTTTTTTTTTTTTGCATTCAGTCACCAGGAGGCGTAAACATTCTATGGCGGGGACAGGACAGGCGCCTGTGTGTGAACACGCCATCCTTTTTCTTTTTTGGCGGCCGTTTTCGGTCTGTCAGACAGAGGGAAATGGACTATGAGTCTCTAACAGACTTGTCCACGACTGATGAGGAACTGGAACAGGCAGTGACAATGAAGCTGATGGGAGATAAGGCTGGAGTTTTCGAGTCTTTATCAGACTTGTCTACGTCTGAGAAGGAGCTAGAAATGGCAGCGAGGAAATTGGACGAGAAGCTGGGTTATACCTATGCCGGTGTAACCAAGAAGGCTGAAGAGAAAGGGGTCGACTTGGCCAAGTTAACAAGTTACCAGAAATACATGAAAAAGGATAGCGGTGAGGTGGAACTGGCACCGACACCCAAGAGAAAAGAATGGTATGATAAGAGGACCATTATTTACAGGGTGTTCGCAAACGAAAGGAAGAAAATAGAGGTTGTAAACATGGAGTGGATAGAGGAGGCCCTGAGAAGAACTGAGGAGGAAATTAATTTTCTTACTCGGGGATCCAAGTATGGTACCGTAGTGGTACATTTTAAAAGTGAGACTGCAGCGAGGAAGATGGCGGCGAAGGCGGTGAAGTCAGAAAAGGTAACACTTTTACCTATGTATTTGAATAGAAGGATTACACGAATAAGGGTGGAGGGAGTGCCACCAAACGTGGAGGCAGAGTGGATTGTGGCGGCTGTGATCAGCGGCCACGAGGAGGAAGTGGATATTCTCCATGCCTCGGTTAAGACCGAGGGCTGGAGAGGCGTAACAGTGGAGCTGAACGTGCAGGCAGAGAACGAGGTACTGGTGGACCTGGCGGAAAGCATCAGATTGGGAGACGTGATCATGAGAGTGTGGGTGGAGGGCAGAGCTCCACGTTGTTACAAGTGTGGCCTGAGGGGTCACATAAGAGCCTTCTGCCCTCCCCCAGGGAAAGAAATGGATTCCGAACCACAGAGAGAGAAGCAGAAACCAGAGGAGAAGGAGACAGTAGAAGAGGAAGAGAATACACAGAAATGGAAGGAAGCTGGAAATAAGAGGAAGAGAAGAATACGAGGAAAAGAAAATAATATGGAACACCAATCCACCCCAAAACCACCCACACCCTCTGAGTCCCACCCTATCCCTGCAGACAGTGAACCCACCCGCTCCCCCCAACAAGAAAACTAAAGAAAAAAAATAATACAGACAGACAAGAGATTGAAATCGAACCCAGGCCGTACATTTGTACTATGACTGAACAGAAAGAAGTTAAAAGTCTAATGGAAGAGTATAAATGGTATGAAGTTGGTGAGACTAGGTATGCTGTGATTGAAAAAAAGAACATAGATGAGTTTATGGTGAGGTGTGAAAGGGAGAATTGGGAGGTGAAAGATATAAGAATGAGCGATGAATTCGTGGAAAATATGGATGAGTATTTCGGAGTAAGAATGGATATGGAATTTATTCGTATTGGGAAAGAACATTCAAGTGACGGTGAAAACCAAAGGACAGGTAAGTGATGCTAACGGATGGGGCCTTTAGCATCGCTTTCATATTATCATTTTTTCATGTAACAATTCATCCTTCATAAATTTAATTGTAATGTTCTATGTCCCCCTCTTCGTTCGCCCCTTGTGGGTAATAAAGAAATAGTGTGAACACGCCATCGCAGTCTTTCCGCCTGCTATATTCACTCACAAGACGTTGGTGGACCCAAATCATTCTAACACAATTGCCCAAGATGTCACGTGGTGGGGGGCTTAACCTAAAACCATGTTGTTGCAAAACGAACTTCTTAACCTCACATTCATGCTTGCCCCTGAATTAAACAGAATCATTAAGTTAACGAGCTGGCAGAATTCAAGTTCTGAGTTCAAATTCTGCCGAGGTCGATTTAGCCTTTCATACTTTCGGGGACGATAAAATAAGTACCAGTAATTCACTGGAGTCGATGTAATCGACTATCTGCCCCCCCCCCTCCCACTAAAATTGCTGGCGTTGTGCCGAAATTTGGAAATCAGTATTATTGCTTGGTGAAATGGCTCAAGCGTCGGAACAAACAAAAACAAAACATTTTGTGGTATATTTTTGAATGTTTACGTTCTGAGCTCGAATAGCGGCAAGGACAACTTCACTATCATATATCGAGGGTCGATAAGAATAAGGCGCAGGCATGATTGTGTGGTAAAGAAGCTTACTTGGCAACCATGTGGTTTCCGGTTCAGTCCCACTGGTGCGCGGAAACTTGGCCGATCATCATTTCGGGGTCGAATTCAACATTTCGGGGTCGATAAATTAAGTACCAGTGAAACCCTGGGGGTGAATGTAATCGACTTATCCCATCTTGAAACCCTCCTTATTTTTATAAAACCCTCCTCATTTCTATAAAGAAGCAAAATACCAGTAAAGTGTAAAGCCTCGTTCGCTTTAATAACACAACCTAGCATTTGGGTCTTCCCTAATCTTTATATATAAAAGTGGGGTTGTGTGCTGTCTGTCTCCTACGATTTAGATTCCTAACTACTCCCACATTTTGCGGTGCATTTTTACCAAAACCGGGTATCTTATAGTCATGATTCATAACGAGCCCTTCTGGGTATTAGCGCGCGTCTACGATGAGTCTACGATTTAAAAAAAAATTTACCATCAATTTTCCCCATTTTTAATGCATTTTTGGCATATATAAGGGAAGTAACTCTCTAAAAATTTATTATTAAATCTCAGAACGTAAAAAGCTACAGTAACACCCCCCCTTTGTGGTTAACCATATTGAGATGGCTATTATACTTTACATCTCTAAAAATGCTTATATAGTTATTTCCCTTACAAACCCGAGCAACGCCGGGCGATACCGCTAGTATTAGGTAATTTCCTTGTTCCCCCGGCATCAAAACTAAGATTAGAATCTTCCCAAATAAAAAGCAGGTCATTGACACCACTCTTCGTTTCTTGATAACATTTTAAAAAAACAATTTTTTTTTCTCTATTTACTGTTTACTCAACTAATGGCAGCCATGTTTATTTCTCTTGAATTTTGTTTCAAATTTTCTAATGAGACATTCTTTTTTTTTTTTTAATTTTACAGCTTTACTTTTTGACGATAACATCATAGGCCTTCTTCGCAGCAATATCTATAAATCTATGCAATCTTAATCAATGTTGCTGCTGCTCTTTCGCTTTTTCTATACCGAAATTATTATTATTATTATTATTATTATTAGCTCCTGATATTTATCGACGTCATATCTTGTATTTTTCGTTATCTCTCTAATCCTGTGTTATATCACGAACATACACGCTTGTGTATGTGATAAATGTATATTTTTATGCCTGCATTTATATCTATGCTTACGTACATGTATAATTCTGTGTATATGTGTGCTTGTGTCGATGCATTTAAGTATATGAATATTTCTAATATACAAGGCTTATGTTTGTCTATACACATGTATAAAATCTTATGTATGTATGTATTTAAGCATCTGTGTATGTTTGAAAGATTTTCTGTCTTAATGTTCAAGATATTAAAATTATTTATAACAGTAATGAGTATATTCTGTATCCGGGTGTGTGTATATATTCTCTGTAGATATGTATACTCTACTCTTTTACTTGTTTCAATCATTTGACTGCGGCCATGCTGGAGCACCGCCTTTAGTTGAGCAATGCTTGTTGTAATACTTGCTAAAATATTTATGGCCCGATTAAATAAGGCAACTCTGAAAATGTGCTCCTTTCCTGGAGGACCCAGCTGTACATGGTAGTCATAAAATAATTACCTCCTAAGGGCAATAGCGATTAATCCCCGTGTCCGATTTTCAGGCCTTGTGCAGGATGCGAGAGATATTTGAGGACATATTTGGTGATTTTAATGAAGCAATTCTAATTAAGCAAATGTAATTTTAGTAAAATTATTTGCGCTCATGTCCTCGATAAGCTTTTTCATAAAATTATTCTATGAATCTACCTTCAGCTTCTATGACTGCTACAATGCTGGACGGGTGTCTTTGAAACACCATTATAATAAATGGTCCTTCCGCAGTGGTCGACTTTGCCTTTCATCCTTTCGGGGTCGATGAAATATAAGTACCAGTTACGCACTGGGGTTGATGTAATCGATTCAGTTCCTCCGCCAAAAATTTCATATCTTGTGTCTTTAGTAGAAAGAATTATAAATGGTCCTTATTTCAGGCATCGCCTGGTCACTGATGACTTTGATTAGACCCAAATGTGCCGCCTCCTCCCCACCTCTATAAATGCGTCGCCCGGGGTTGACCAACCTCCTGACTCTTCTTTCTGGCTATGCTTATTGGACTTCTTCGGCATTTGGACTTCTTCGGCATTTGGACTTCTTCGGCATTTGGACTTCTGCCTATAAAATATACTTATGTTTCAAGGTCTGCTTTTACTGTTTCTGATTACCAACCCAATACGACACACATATATGAGGAAGGAAGGATAGATGGATGGATAGACAGCTATGTGTATGGTTGTGTATTGTCGTGAATCGAGTCATGAAGCAATCTTACTTTGGACATGCAATGCGCCACGGATCATAGCCCATGTCCACCCTGACAGGAAGTGTAAAAGAAGATAGGAAGAGAGCAAGACGTTTGTAAAGTGACGGCATCAGCGACTGAACTCGAGACAAGATCCTGGTCGATTATATGCATGCAGTACAGCACAGAGGGAAGTTGAGTCTTGGCAAACCACATAAACCTATAGACGTGCCTTGCCGTGGATCCTCGACTTCTGAAAGGGCTGCGGGAGTATTAAGGAACGTGCCTAAGGCATTTAAAGACATCGGAGTCGGCCATTTGATTTAGATTCCTTGCAGAACAGACAGAAGCAGACTGGTGAAGTGACAAATAGGCTGCGATGGACAAAAAGTATCGATCTCCTCTAAAGAACTAGATTTATTCGTCGATTCCAGAACTCGAGATAATAAACTACAGGAGATTTCAATTAGAAGCAAAAGGCGAGGTAATATTGAGATGTATTTTGTCCGACGCTCTAAGAGTTCGGCCAGATCGTCACCAAGTATTATCGGTTGTGAGCGCGGCTATGTGTAAAGATATGTGTACATATACATAAATACTATATATACAAAAATCTACATCTTTCTTTACATATTTGCGTATGTATATATGTAAACACATGTATGTATGTGTGTGTGTGTGTGTATATATATATATATATATATATATGCACACACACACACACACACACTCATTTTCCTCATGATAGATCAATGATGGAGCATACGTTTGAAAATTGCACACACACACACACACACACACACACACATACACATACACATACACACACACACACACACACACACTGGCATTGAAAACATTCTGCATTATGGCGTCATCTTTGATGGATAGGAGACATAGACATGCATGTATTTGTATCATATATACTCACACAAGTATATATATATAATGCTCGTATGGGTTTGTACCATGTCGTATGAGTATAGACATAAGTGTGTAAATATAATCTAGATCTGTATCATATATACACACACCACCCACACACACACAAACCATATATATATATATATATATATATATATATATATATATATATATATAAATCACCTTGAACCATTCATAAACATATTTCTAGGACGTTGAGAGGTGGAGAAATGATAACCCGTTTCTAGTTAACCTAAACCATTTCCTCTCACCATTTTCCAAACTCGAGATAAAAAACCTATATATATATATATAATATATATATATATATATATTATATATACGTACATATACTCCCTTCCTTGTCAACAGTTATTTTCACTGAAGATGCTTTATGGAGAGATTCCCGTCTACAGAATACTGTGATTTATTCGGCAAGATTTATATCTAATAATGCCCCCCATATTAAGACACTCCATCAGCAGCCACGTAATCATATTATATTCTCTCTCTTTTCATCTCTCTCTCTCTCTCTCTCTCTCTCTCTCACTTTATATTTCCCATAAGTAACCGGCTTTTTTTTTCTAATATAGCTCTGATTTTTGTAATAAACAAAAATTTCATATGCTCACCTCTCAGATAAATTCAAGCACATGAATAAGTGTGTGTGTGTGTGTGTGTGTGTACGAAGGGGTGCTGAAAAGTTCCTGGCTTTAAGAGTATCGCGAAAGGCCTCGCTGGTGTCCCAACATTCCGAGTTTATTTACCGCTGCAATAAGTGTGTGAATCTCAGAGGGGAATATGTTGCATAAAATTTAGGCAGCATAAGGGTGGTACCTTGCGTTTGTTTGGCATGATTTGTACAGTTATGTTCTAGGCTTTTGGGAGTGGGTCTTGTGGCTGTACGGGCGGTTCCTTTTTTCAGGAACTGGTCGATTCTATCGGGCCCAGTTTGCGCTTGACCAATCACAGCTTGCCCGACGTGGTGCAGTTTGCTTGATTGGTGGGTCTCTAGGTGGGTATTCTTCGGGTCGCCTTGTTCCCTCCTGTAATCGTTTGGCTATTTCTCATTTGGAAAATGTCGTTAATCATACATGATCTCTAACAATAAGTCGAGAAACATACGGCAGGCGGGCACCGATAAACCGGTGGCCTGCGAGTCGGAGAGAAGGATCGCAGGTCAGGCTCGACATGTGTGTGTGTGTCAGGCCGAAGAGTTAATTTTTCATATCTACCCCGAAGTACCATTAGTGATTCTATGGACTCTGTAGATAATGACAGCAGCGTTCACGTGTGTAATGAATCCAATACTGCTTTAAATTCGAATGAAATTTTTTTTTAAATTCGAATGAACTTTTAATATTTTTGGACATTTCCTTCTCCGGTTTTTGAAGTCTTCAAGTCTTTGATAGGATCATGAATTCCTGATTGTAGGAATTCTCCAGCTATCTTAGGCATAGCATTTAACATTATGCATAGCATTCCTATGCCTAATGTTAAATTCTTTCACACGGATGTGTAGTTTGTGGAAGGCGTTGCCTATATGCAATTTGCCACATTTACAACATGCTATCTTAGTACACAAGAATTTCTGATTGAAGTTCTTCTCCAGCTATTTTTAACTCTCTTACTGCAGAAATCAGATTATAACCAGTCAAAATTTCATTGACGTTAACTGCGGAAATCAAACTCGTTCACCATCCTCTTTTGTTGAAGAATGTCAAATCAAGTCTAAACGAGACAACGTGACTTGAAGAAAATCAGAAAATTCTAATTTTTCTCTTTCATAAGATATTTAACATCATTAGTGAAACGAGCATGAAATTTAATTTTGCTGTTAAAGGTTAAACTGTGGCTGTGTTATGTTCTTTTACGAGGATGTGTAATTCGTAGCACGCTGCTAATGTGCAATACGCTACATTTATTATGTGCTATTTAATGCAAGTCATATGACCGGAAGCACGTTCACATTGTGTTGATAAGGTCCTATCATAATCAATACCTCCTGGCCTGGGGATCATAATGCGCAATGAAGCATCATTTCATGCGCATATTAGAAAGATGACAACCAGATACCAACGAATTCGGGATGAATTCTGAGAACATTTAGCGCGAATGAACAAGAAGTCATGTTGGTTCTTAACGAAAGATAGTTTCTTCTCAATCGCTTCGTTTATCGATGCCTGCTGTGATCGCCACACAACGTCAAACTGACTGCGGAACGGAACTCAATCGATTTAACATTTTCTTCATTGAAGATTTAAATTCTATGCAACGGGCAGCGGATGAAAGAGTGAGAGTTGTTGAAAGCGTAAGACTCGAGTCCCTGGGGAGAACTGGAGATGAAGGAAACGATTCGCTCTGATTTATTATATACCAAAAATACTGAAAGAACAGGCGCCAAATTTTGCCATTCGCAGCTAATCAATCCCAAGTAAAACAGTAAAGGGATCTTGTTAAATACTCCCCCATCTATTGCAGCCCATCCAAAGTTGGGGGTCAGATACTGCAAAAGCTTGGGATTAGGGAAATGTATAGGTTTTCAGTGTCCTACAGGACGAAAACGCACGGCGTCTTTTACTGGTGTCAGTCATTGGATAGTGGCCATGCTGGAGCAACGTCTTGACGGGTGTAGTCGAACAAATTGACACATACGTTTTTTTTTTTTATCGTCGGATTCTTATCCTGTAGGTCTTTTTCACGTAAACAAACCAACACCTACTGCCAAGATGTAGAACACACACACACACACACACACGACACGTAGTGGGACTGAACCCGAACCCACGTGGTTGTAAACCGATGCTCTTAACCACACGTCTATTGCCTGTGCCGAAAAGTTAATATATTGAAAAAGATATTTAATAGGGTTAAGAGGTCGCGGCAACGAATGACTACAAAAATATCGAAAATACACATCTGCGCATGTGCACACACTTAATAGACACATAGTTAAGTGTACGTCATGCAATTCTCTAAATACAAATTGTGTTTGTATATTGTTGGTATCATGCAAAAGTGTCGTAAGTCCAAAACGCTGCTTTTTCAGAAAACTAGAAAATAGTTTCACCATTTCATTTCTTTTTACATTAGCAACAGTTTCAGCTTAACAGTAATACTTTGTTGGGTGGAGGCACAATGGCCCAGTGGTTAGGGCAGCGGACTCGCGGTCATAGGATCGCGGTTTCGATTCCCAGACAGGGCGCTGTGAGTGTTTATTGAGCGAAAACACCTAAAGCTCCACAAGGCTCCGGCAGGGGATGGTGGTGATCCCTGCTGTACTCTTTCACCACAACTTTCTCTCACTCTTACTTCCTGTTTCTGTTGTACCTGTATTTCAAAGGGCCGGCCTTGTCACTCTCTGTGTCACGCTGAATATCCCCGAGAACTACGTTAAGGGTACACGTGTCTGTGGAGTGCTCAGCCACTTACACGTTAATTTCACGAGCAGGCTGTTCCGTTGATTCGGATCAACCGGAACCCTCGTCGTCGTAACCGACGGAGTGCTTCCATCCAATACTTTGTTGGGTGTATAAAATCGTAACTCCATGTATGATATTTTCAGGCATAAATATTTTTACATTATTTACATTTGGCGGATATTTGTCCTCATCTTGTTTGTAGTTAACACAACGTTTCGGCTGATGTACTATCTTTAGGTGTCCTGGGGGAATTTCGAACCTGGGTTCTCATTCCTAAGGTATTTTCCCGTTGCCATCATTATTCAGGTCACTTCCTGGAATCGAACTCGGAACCTTGGGGTTAGGAGCCCGCGCTCTTAACCACTACGCCATACGCCTTCTTTCTTCGACTAAATCATTGGCTGACCAGCCAGGAATGGTGGCCTGGCAAGTTCAGAGAGGGGCAGGCTTTATTTACATTTTCTCTTCAAAATCCCTTCCCCGGATTGGGGAGTGCAGTGCTGCACCTAACAGAGCTCTTACTTACCCTTTAGGATCTGATCAAGATCTGAGGAAAACGGCCATCACCCGATGACCACCAGAATGTAGGGCCAAAGCTGAAGCGTCAATGGAATTACGAAGAAAGCGTGTTGGTGCTGGGGGTCTTGGTTTTCAGAACAACCTGCACAAAGAATATTATTATAAAGGGCATGTTGAATGCAGGGTCGATCATATTGTCTCACATCCTTCAAAATTGTATTGGTCGAGTGCAACGCGTACCACATTTCCAGTCACCCTCAGAATGCAGGAAAATCTATGGTGTCACGTTATCTTAGACAAGCAAGTAAAGAGCTGAATAGCCTCATCTGCTCTGGGTTCACTTGGACGTTTGTAAGTGACCTTCTGTCAGAAACAATTCCGTACCTTATTAACCCGTAGCTGGGGCTTGTCAGGTGCAACGAGTCAGGGTTGACCTGGGAGCAATTGTGGTTAAGAGGTGGTACTACACTCCACAAAAATCTGGAACTCTCGAACCAGGGTCCCACCACTAGATGCAATTTAGTCACATTCAGGACATACTCAAATCTCATTTGAGTTCTATTAAAATGAAGAGCGTTGCAAATTTCTATAAATACTTATATCATTATGTATATATAGATAGACTAGTAGGTACATACATACACATATATGCATGTATATATATACATATTACGTATATAAGTATTGCATGTGTATAAAAATATATAAACATATGTATACATATATGAATATACATAGATAAAAAATATTTTTGAATATATACATAGATGTTCATTTAAGCATGTATGCATATTTGTCTATATACTTACGTATATGTACATGTACGTATGTATGTGTGGAGGCTCAATGGCCCAGTGGTTAGGGCAGCGGACTCGCGGTCGGAGGATCGCGGTTTCGTTTCTCAGATCGGGCGTTGTGTGTGTTTATTGAGCGAAACCACCTAAAAGCTCCACGAGGCTCCGGATGGGAGTGGTGGCGAACCCTGTTGTACTCTTTCGCCCCAACTTTCTCTCACTTTCTCTTCCTGTTTCTTGAGTAACGCTTTCGGTGGACTGGCGTCCCGTCCAGCTGGCGGGTCGGCAGGGAACACATAAGCTACAGAAACCGGGAAACCGGGACCATGAACATGGCTAGACTTGAAAAGGGCGCATAAATAAAAAAAAATGTATGTATGTACGCACATCAACGATTCTTCATTTATTCGTACTAACCTATAAAGAATAATCTATAAAGAGAGCGAACTACAGATAGATAGTTACGTGTGTGTGTGTGTGTGTGGAGGCGCACTGGCCCAGTGGTTAGGGCAGCGGATTCGCGGTTGTAGGATCGCGGTTTCGATTCCTAGACCGGGCGTTGTGAGTGTTTATTGAGCGAAAACACCTAAAAGCTCCACGAGCTCCGGCAGGGTGTGGTGGCGATCCCTGCTGTACTCTTTCGCCACAACTTTCCCTCACTCTTTCTTCTGTTGGCCTGCTCGCTTAGCCAGCAGGGTGGCGTCATTTGAAGGCTAAAACAATGCGAAGCGCATTGTGACCAGCGATGTGTAACAACATCTCATAGCCTGGTCAGTCACGGTGATATATATATATAATCAACATAGGCACAGGAGTGGCTGTGTAGTAAGTAGCTTGTCTACCAACCACATGGTTCCGGGTTCAGTCCCACTGCGTGGCACCTTGGCCAAGTGTCTTCTACTATAGCCTCGGGCCGACCAAAGCCTTGTGAGTGGATTTGCTAGACGGAAACTGAAAGAAGCCCGTCGTATATATATTATATATATATATGTATGCGTGTGTATGTTTGTGTGTCTGTGTTTGTCCCCCCTAGCATTGCTTGACAACCGATGCTGGTGTGTTTACGTCCCCGTCACTTGGCGGTTCGGCGAAGGAGACCGATAGAATAAGTACTGGGCTTACAAAAAGAATAAGTCCCGCGGTCGAGTTGCTCGATTAAAGGGGGTGCTCCAGCATGGCCGCAGTCAAATGACTGAAACAAGTAAAAGAGTAAAAGAGTATATATAATCAGCATACGTAATTATAGATATACGTTTATTGTTCCTTGTGATTATTGCTATAACATCAAGTATTATGCAGATGCCACGAACACACTCATACATACCATTTAACCCTAAAAACCTCATCGCCCTTCCCCATTACCGGCTGCATTCTGAATCTTGCTGAGATAAAATTACATACACCGAAACGTGCTCAAGCATAAATGCACTCAAACAATACACTTACGCCGGTATATATATATATGTGTATGTATATGTATGTATATATATGATATATATATATGTATATATATATATTATATATTATATATATATATATTATATGTGTGTGTGTATGAATGTTTATATGTGGTGTGTGTGTGTGTGTATGAATGTTTTATGTGTGTGTGTGTGTGTATGAATGTTTATATGGGTGTGTGTGTGTATGAATGTTTATATGTGTGTGTGTGTGTATGAATGTTTATATGTGTGTGTGTGTGTGTGTATGAATGTTTATATGTGTGTGTGTGTGTGTGTATGAATGTTTATATATGTGTGTGTGTGTGTGTATGAATGTTTATATATGTGTGTGTGTGTGTGTATGAATGTTTATATGTGTGTGTGTGTGTATGAATGTTTATATGTGTGTGTGTGTGTGTGTATGAATGTTTATATATGTGTGTGTGTGTGTGTGTGTGTATGAATGTTTATATATGTGTGTGTGTGTATATGAATGTATATATATATATATATATCCACGTACAGAGGAATAATTAATTATATAAATTTGTTTGTGTGTGTGTGCGTGCGCATACACACACATACATACATATGTATGTACACAGTGTATATGAAGTATACCGAAAAAGATATATATATATATATATATTATATATATATGTACATAATTGTGTGCATATATATATATACATATATATATATATATATATGCATATATATAATTTGCATATATGATTATACAATTATGTATCTATAAATATATATGCATTTCTGTATGTATATATGTATATGTTTGTGTACAGTTAGAGATACACTCATTTTTGCATATGTATATGTGCGTGTATGAGTGTGTATATATATATATATATATATATATATACAAACAAACACATACATAGACACAAATACATATACACTGAGAGACCTGCATGGTGTGGAGATGTGGGTTTCTTTTAAACTGAACTCGATCTCTTCTTGTCAGGGGTTCCAGATGAACCCACCTCTCGGTAGGAAACACAGATGCGAGCAGCGGCGTCGAAGTCCCTTGTTGTCCAAGTGCCACGTATCAGAGAGGGTTTCACATACCACTGTAGCACAATCAACGGTGGTTCCCCAGCATGACCGCAGCTTTCGGGCTGAAACATATTTAAGGATAACATATATATATATATATATAGATATATATATATATATATATACGTGAGTATATAGACAAATATATATATATATATATATAGTTAATCCAAACACGAAAGCACAAAAAACACAACAACGCGAGGACGTGGAACAAATATAGTATTATTGGACGCTCAGAAAAGAAGGAGGGTTTAACGTTTCGAGCGGAGCTCTTCGTCGGAAACATAGGAAAAGGAAAGATCCAGATAAGGGAAGACAGAGGAAAAAACTCGCCAACGGTACACACGAGGAAACACATCTATGTATATATTCAAAAGTATTTTTTATATTTGTGCGTGTGTGTATATAATGTGTGTATGCTCGCGTGCGCGCGTCCAGCAAGGCCGCAATCAAATGATTGAAACAAGTAAAAGAATATATGCACACTTCTACTAGTTTTTAGCTTGAGAATTGTGGCCATGCTGGAGCACCGCCGTAAGCTCTGCTACATTTTTCACTACTTGAAGCCTCCTGTTATGTGGGGCGGTTGATGAATAAGAGAGTTTGGTGTTACTGCCCTCGTCTGTGTTTCCTGCCGTGGGTTAGGTTCATCCGGAACCCTTGACAGAAGGAGATCCATTTTTGTTTTGAAGACACCTGCATCCATCCCATGCAGGTCACACACACACACACAGGTGTATCCTCATCATAGATAGAAAAGATGAAGCATTCAAAGCAATTAAACACCTTAAAAGACCAGTAACCAGCTGTAAATCTCCAAATAAAGGCTCTTAACTTCGAAATTGAAAAACAGGCACCAGGAACATAATGGAGCCCAAATCTTGTGTTAGGCCCAATAAAAAGGGTTTTGCGGGCATGGAGAAGAAGGGACAAATTATCTCTGTTCACTAGAAACTCAATCCGAGCTACAGTAAGGGGGGAGGCAATGTTTTTCTGCACGAATCCATTTCAAGTGCAAAAACTCTCGACCAAGGGACTTAATCTCGTGTAGGGCATCTCTCGTAGAGCTAGATTCCCTGAATACATCTATGGGTTGGTACCCAATTAAAGACGGCCTAATGTACATTTTGCCCCAGTAAAAGATTATGCGCCAATGTATTATGAGCTTTGGCAGACGAGCAGCAAGCAAGTGTGTGTGTGTGTGTGTGTGTGCGCGCGCGGTGTATTTGGTTGTATGTGTGTTTGGATGACTGTTGTGTGAAAAATGTCGATATTCTTCTTGCGGAAAGGAAACTGCGATGCTGAAACTACATGCTACTACTACAACTACTACTACTACAACTACATTAATTTTAAAACACCACACAGACACACACATATATACATATATATAATATATATATATATTATATATATATATACTTACATAAATACATACATATATATATATATATACATAAATACATATATATATATATATTATGTACATATACATAAATACACACATAATATATATACATATACATAAATACATATATATATATAATATGTACATAACATAAATACACACATATATATATATACATATACATAAATACACACATATATATATATACATATACATAAATATATATATATATATATATACATATATATACATACTTAAATACATACATATATATGTATATACATAATACATATATATATATATACATACATAAATACACACACCACACACACACATATATATATATTATATATATATATATATATATATATATATATATATATATATACATATACATGCACAGGCACACATGCAAACATATATACACATATACAGGTTGCAAGAAAGATTCGAGAACATATTTGGTAATTTAATAAAGCAATTCTAATCTACCAAAAATCCAAATGTATTTTGATAAAAAAAAATTCATGCAAATGTTTTCGATACGCTTTCTTGTAAGTAAGATTATTCTATAAATCCGTCTTCAACTTCGTTGACTGTTTCAAAGCGAGACCGGACTCGTTGACATGCCAGCGCTAAATGGTCCTTTTTTTTTTTTTCATTTCGGGCATCACCTGAACAACGGAGGCCTTCAGTGAAGCTATCACATCGTGAAGGGGTCGGTTAGTCTCCCCTTCAACAACGATCCCAGACGCATTTGAATATTTATTTCTTTACTACCCACAAGGGGCTACACACAGAAGGGACAAGCAAGGACAGACAAACGAACGGAGTAAGTCGATTACATCGACCCCAGTGCGTAACTGGTACTTATTTAATCGACCCCGAAAGGATGAAAGGCAAAGTCGACCTCGGCGGAATTTGAACCCAGAACGTAACGGCAGACGAAATACCTATTTCTTTACTACCCACAAGGGGCTAAACACAGAGGACAAGCAAGGACAGACAAACGAACGGAGTAAGTCGATTACATCGACCCCAGTGCGTAACTGGTACTTATTTAATCGACCCCGAAAGGATGAAAGGCAAAGTCGACCTCGGCGGAATTCGAACCCAGAACGTAACGGCAGACGAAATACCTATTTCTTTACTACCCACAAGGGGCTACACACAGAGGGGACAAGCAAGGACAGACAAACGAACGGAGTAAGTCGATTACATCGACCCCAGTGCGTAACTGGTACTTATTTAATCGACCCCGAAAGGATGAAAGGCAAAGTCGACCTCGGCGGAATTCGAACCCAGAACGTAACGGCAGACGAAATACCTATTTCTTTACTACCCCACAGGGGCTACACACAGAGGGGACAAGCAAGGACAGACAAACGAACGGAGTAAGTCGATTACATCGACCCCAGTGCGTAAATGGTACTTATTTAATCGACCCCGAAAGGATGAAAGGCAAAGTCGACCTCGGCGGAATTCGAACCCACAGAACGTAAGGCAGACGAAATACCTATTTCTTTACTACCCACAAGGGGCTACACACAGAGGGGACAAGCAAGACAGACAGACAAACGAACGGAGTAAGTCGATTACATCGACCCCAGTGCGTAACTGGTACTTATTTAATCGACCCCGAAAGGATGAAAGGCAAAGTCGACCTCGGCGGAATTCGAACCCAGAACGTAACGGCAGACGAAATACCGCAAAGCATTTCACCCGGCGTGCTAACGGTTCTGCCAGCCCGCCGCCTTTGAATATTGCATAAGATAATGTGCAGCAACTGATTTAATTGCAGCAGATGCAGTACCAGTGTCAAAAACCATGTGCATTTGTACTCAGGGTCACGCCACAAATGCCAGTCCAAGTTGGCCACCACCAATATTCACCTGCACATCACATAGATATTACTACTAAATGTTAGAGGTTTGTTACAAACCAGAAATATAAGATTCCCCCTCCCCCCCCCCCCAAAAAAAAATGGTTCGTGTGGTTAAGAAGCTTGACTTTGCAACCACGAGGTTGCGAGTTCATTACCATTGAGTAACACCTTGAGCAAATATATACTGCAATAGTCTCGGGCCGATCATTGCCCGTGAGAGCGAATTTGGTAGAAGGAAACAGTGTGGAAGCGAGTGGTTCAAAACGAACCAACATCAAAACGCCTCATGTCAAATAAAGCAGCTTCGAATCAGCGACGCTAAATAGGCGGCGCCAAAACAGCTGTGCCAAAACGTCTCACGATGTGAAATAGGCCAGCGTCGAATTAGTGACGCAAAATAGGCGGCGCCAAAACAGCTGTGTCAAAACGTCTCACGATGTGAAATAGGCCAGCGTCGAATTAGTGACGCAAAATAGGCGGCGCCAAAACAGCTGTGACAAAACGCCTCGCGATGTGAAATAGGCCAGCGTCGAATTAGTGACGCAAAATAGGCGGCGCCAAAACAGCTGTGACAAAACGCCTCGCGATGTGAAATAGGCCAGCGTCGATTAGTGACGCAAATAGGCGGCGCCAAAACAGCTGTGCCAAAACGCCTCGCGATGTGAAATAGGCCAGCGTCGAATTAGTGACGCAAAATAGGCGGCGCCAAAACAGCTGTGCCAAAACGCCTCGCGATGTGAAATAGGCCAGCGTCGAATTAGTGACGCAAAATAGGCGGCGCCAAAACAGCTGTGACAAAACGTCTCACGATGTGAAATAGGCCAGCGTCGAATTAGTGACGCAAAATAGGCGGCGTCAAAACAGCTGTGACAAAACGTCTCACGATGTGAAATAGGCCAGCGTCGAATTAGTGACGCAAAATAGGCGGCGCCAAAACAGCTGTGCCAAAACGCCTCGCGATGTGAAATAGGCCAGCGTCGAATTAGTGACGCAAAATAGGCGGCGCCAAAACAGCTGTGCCAAAACGCCTCGCGATGTGAAATAGGCCAGCGTCGAATTAGTGACGCAAAATAGGCGGCGCCAAAACAGCTGTGCCAAAACGCCTCGCGATGTGAAATAGGCCAGCGTCGAATTAGTGACGCAAAAAGGCGGGCCCAAAACAGCTGTGTCAAAACGCCTCGCGATGTGAAATAGGCCAGCGTCGAATTAGTGCGCAAAATAGGCGGCACCAAAACAGCTGTGCCAAAATGCCTCGCGATGTGAAATAGGCCAGCGTCGAATTGGTGACGCAAAATAGCGGCGCCAAAACAGCTGTGCCAAAAGCCTCGCCGCGATGTGAAATAGGCAGCGTCGAATTAGTGACGCAAAATAGGCGGCGCCAAAACAGCTGTGTCAAAACGTCTCACGATGTGGAATAACTCATCGTCGAATTAGCGACACCAAATAAGCGGCGCCAAAATGTCTCACGATGTGAATGAAATAAGTTAACGTCGATTTAGCGACACCAAAACAGCTGTGCCAAAACGCCTCGCGATGTGAAATAGGCCAGCGTCGAATTAGTGACGCAAAATAGGCGGCGCCAAAACAGCTGTGACAAAACGTCTCACACCCCCACATTATATCGTGAAAGTCTTCGATAAATTCGACCACAAGGTGGTATGTCACAAACTGTGATCTCAGCAAAGCTGTGAAATTAATACGGGTGGTTGCATGACTTCAAGAGACAGGAGTCAGATGAGATGATTACAACTAACCGTGATACCTCAAGGGTACACAGGGACCTGTCATGGCCCATTGCTGTTTGGGGTGACTCTATCGGACTTGCCCTTAGTTATACAAAAACCTTCTCTGGCTAGTTAGGTTCGCCATATAATAATCTCTCGTACAGTAAATAAACCCGCAAATGTAATGATTTTAATGCATTCTACATATACTCCCTTTACTCTTTTACTTGTTTCAGTCATTTGACTGCGGCCAAGCTGGAGCACCGCCTTTAGTCGAGCAAATCGACCCCGGGACTAATTCTTTGTAAGCCCAGTACTTAGTCTATCGGTCTCTATTGCCGAACCGCTAAGTGACGGGGACGTAAACACACCAGCATCGGTTGTCAAGCAATGCTAGGGGGGCAAAACAGACACACAAAATATACCACACATATATATATATAAATATATACGACGGCTTCTTTCAGTTTCCGTCTACCAAATCCACTCACAAGGCATTGGTCGGCCCGGGGCCATAGCAGAAGACACTTGCCCAAGATGCCACGCAGTGGGACTGAACCCGGAACCATGTGGTTGGTTAGCAAGCTACTTACCACACAGCCACTCCTGCGCCTATGAGGTGAATACAACAACATGTAGTTTGTATGACGCTAGAACATTCCAAGCTCGTCATTATCAGAGCACAAACAACCCCACGAGCAGGATGCGTAGGATCTGAAGAGATGGCATTTGCAGATTCGCAGTTCGTAATGTGACCTGAATAAATACGAGTTATGGTGCAACCACTTCACGGACACATTGCCAAGAGGACACTGACGTACAAAAAGGATAGCGGAACTGGAGACGGTTCAGTTTAAGAGAGTAGGCGGCGAACTGGCAGAAACGTTAGCACGCCGGGCGAAATGCTTAGCGGTATTTCGTCCGCGTTACGTTGTGAGTTCAAATTCCGCCGAGGTCGACTTTGCCTTTCATCCTTTCGGGGTCGATAAATTATGTACCAGTTACGCACTGGGGTCGATGTAATCGACTTAATACCTATGTCTGTCCTTGTTTGTCCCCTCTGTGTATAGCCCCTTGTGGGTAATAAAGAAATAGGTATTTCGTCTGTCGTTACGTTCCGAGTTCAAATTCCGCCGAGGTCGACTTTGCCTTTCATCCTTTCGGGGTCGATAAATTAAGTACCAGTTACGCACTGGGGTCGATGTAATCGACTTAATACCTATGTCTGTCCTTGTTTGTCCCCTCTGTGTTTAGCCCCTTGTGGGTAATAAATAAATAGGTTCAGTTTAAGAGAGTAGGAAACCATGTTGCTTTTGTGAAAAATAATTGTTCTCAAGTGGAGGCTTGCTGGTTTTCTCAACTTTTTTATCCCTTACGTAACCCTTAAAATAAATTACATGTCTCAAGAATCCCCTACACAGAAAAAAATATATGTACCACACCTTTTTCATATTTGTTTCATCGTAGTTCACATGACAAATATCATATATATATAAAGTTAATCCAAACAAGAAAGCACAAAAAAACACAACAACGCGAGGACGTGGAACAAATATAGTATTATTGGACGCTCGGGAAAGAAGGAAAGAAGGAGGGTTTAACGTTTCGAGCGGAGCTCTTCGTCGGAGACATAGGAGAAGGAAAGATCCAGAGAAGGGAAGACAGGGGAAAAAAATCGCCAACGGTACACACGCGGTCAGGCGCAGGAGTGGCTGTGTGGTAAGTAGCTTGCTTACCAACCACATGGTTCCGGGTTCAGTCCCACTGCGTGGTACCTTGGGAAAGTGTCTTATTCTTTGTAAGCCTAGTACTTATTCTGTCGGTTTCTTTTGCCGAACCGCTAAGTTATGGGGATGTAAACACACCACCATCGGTTGTGAAGCGATATTGGGGGGGGGACAAACACAGACACACAAACATATACAAACATTTATATACGACGGGCTTCTTTCAGTTTCCGTCAACCAAATCCACTCACAAGGCTTTGGTCGGCCCGAGGCTATAGTAGAAGACACTTGCCCAAGGAGCCATGCAGTGGGACTGAACCCAGAACCGTGTGGTTCGTAAGCAAGCTACTTACCACACAGCCACCTCCTGCGCCTATTAC
>NW_021836525.1:7500-23880 GCF_006345805.1 Octopus sinensis | reverse complement strand
ATATTGGCTCCATCTTCAAGTTTATAGTATCAACGTGAAGTACTTCCGGTTACAACTGTTTAATCTGGCCTCTGCTAACGACTACCCACCCGTACCCACCCCGTTTAAAATGACGAAACTGATGTATGTTTATTGTTTTTTCTCCTAATTTCTTCCCTCATTAGAATCGATAGCTTATCACGGGGCCTTAACAATCCAGTGATTTATTTATTTTGCTCTCCAACACTAACATGACTTACAAAATTCTTTATACACAACCATTTCCCTATATACATAAAAAAATCTCTCCCTCTCTCTCTCTCCCACAGGAGTGGCTGTGTGGTAAGTAGCTTGCTAACCAACCACATGGTTCCGGGTTCAGTCCTACTGCGTGGCATCTTGGGCAAGTGTCTTCTGCTATAGCCCCGGGCCGACCAATGCCTTGTGAGTGGATTTGGTAGACGGAAACTGAAAGAAGCCTGTCGTATATATGTATATATATATATATATATATATATGTATGTGTGTGTGTGTGTTTGTGTGTCTGTGTTTGTCCCCCTAGCATTGCTTGACAACCGATGCTGGTGTGTTTACGTCCCCGTCACTTAGCGGTTCGGCAAAAGAGACCGATAGAATAAGTACTGGGCTTACAAAGAATAAGTCCCGGGGTCGATTTGCTCGACTAAAGGTGGTGCTCCAGCATGGCCGCAGTCAAATGATTGAAACAAGTAAAAAAGTAAAAAAAAGAAAGTAAAAGTATATATTTGTGTGTGTGTGTGTGTGTGTGTGTGTGTGGAGGAGCAATGGGCCAGTGGTTAGGGCAGCGGACTCACGGTTGTAGGATCGCAGTTTCGATTCCCAGACCGGGCGTTGTGAGTGTTTATTGAGCGAACACACCTAAAGCACCACGATGCTCCGGCAAGGGATGGTGGCGAACCGTGCTGTACCTGTTCACCACAGTTTTCTCTCACTCTTTCTGTTATACCTGTATTTCAAAGGACCAGTCTTGTCACACTCTGTGAGACGCTGAATCTCCCCCAAGATCTACGTTAAGGGTACACGTGTCTGAAGAGTGCTCAGCCACTTGCATGTTAATTTCACGAGCAGGCTGTTCCGTTGATCGGATCAACTGGAACCCTCGTCGTCGTAACTGACGGAGCGCCACTGTATACATATAAGTATATATATATATATACATACATATATATAATAATAATATATATATATATTATATATATATATATATATATATATATATATAATATATATATATATTATATATATTATATATATACCGGAGTAAGCACATAAATGTGAAACAAGGTGGAAAAAAGAGTACTCAATACCAGAGGTAGAGTAGTATGCTTTATTTAAAAGCAGCAGAAAACATAACAAAGCTGTTACTCGGAGTTTCCCGTTCCCGTTCGTCGGACATTTTTGTTAAAATAGAAACCGAAATAACAATTTTGATAAAATTGTTATTTCGGTCTATTTTAACAAAAGTGTCCGACGAACGGGAACGGGAAACTCCGAGTAACAGTTTTTGTTATATTTCTGCTGCTTTTAAATAAGTACATATATATATATATATATATAGTATATATATTTATACATACATATATATATATATAATATATATATATATATATATATATATATTATATATATATATATATATATATATATATGTATTAAAATAGATATTATATATATGTGTATATATTATGTTATATGTATATATATATATATATATATTATATATATATATATATTAAATATATATGTATGTATAAATATATATATATATATATATACATGTTATATATGTATATAATATAGGAAAGTTTCTATCGAAGATACGTCTCGCCTTCACCTTCGAAACGTAGAGTAGATGAAACCATGGCGACTGAAGAAGGGGTTTTTTCCTTGTGTTATTTGTCCTGTACTCTATGTTGTTGTTTAAGAAAAATGTCCAGTTCCTTGGGTTTGTGTCTATGTTTTCGTTTCTCATTGTGTTTGACGTTTTTTTGGTGTCCTGTACTCATATATGCGTGTATATATACATGTAGAGGTAGGTGTATATATATGCATATGTTTTATTTATTAATATATATATATATGTATATATATATATATATATATATATATATTATATATATATATATATATATATATATATATATACATGCGAGTATGTATACTCACGCACAAACACATATATACGCACAGATACACATTTGTTTTTATATCGAGAAGCATTTACGTTAAACTGAGCGCTTACAAAATATTTTTGAGTTTAAGGTATGCTCTTTTACTCTTTTTCTCGTCTACTAGCGGCCATGCTAGAACACTACCTTCAGTCCAGCAAATCGACCCCAGGACTTGTTCTTTGAAAGCGTAGTACTTACTCTATCGGTGGGGGGACAAACACAGACACACAAACAAATGCATATATGTGTGTGTTTGTGTGTGTGTGTGTGTGTGAGTGTGTGTGTGTGTGTGTGTGTGGTGTGTGTGTGTGTGTACGACGGGCTTCTTTCAGTTTCCATCTACCAAATCCATTCACAATGCTTTGGTCAGGCGGAGGTTATAGTAGAAGAAACTTGCCGAAGATGTCACGCAGTGGTACTGAACCTGGTTGGGAAGCAAGCATCTTACCACACGTCCACTTCTGTGCCTATATTTATTAAATATTTCCGAGAAAACCGTAGCCAGTAACTTCGAAGTTTTGACCTGCTTACCTTTATCAGTCTGTCGGATATATTCTTCAGGGAAAAGGGTGCCGAATTTTGTGACAAATTTTCTTGTTTTCTGTTAATTTTAGGTAAGTACTTACATCAGAATAGCACTATTGTATATATTTTTCGATTTTACAAAGGCGAACAATCCAAAACTTCAAAATCACTGTCAACATTTTCCTTAAGAAGTTACTATATATATATATATATATATACATATGTGTGTATATATATATGTCTGTATGCGTGTGTGTATGCGCGCGTGTGTATCAACATATATATATATATTTTTGAGTGTGTGTGTGTGTGTGTGTGTGTGTGTGTGTGTGTTTATGCATACATGTTAACATATATACGCATGTCTTAGTTTCTGATGTAGAAGTAACAGATATTTCGTTCTAGCATTTGGTTTGAGCCAGTTAGTGTGTGAATTAAAATTTTTATTGGCCTAATGACACTCTATATTCACTGTAAATAAACACTTTATAGAAATACCACAAGCACGGATTGCAAATAAAAGTACAAATACGTCACGAAAGCAGTATAGTCACGTGGTTCAAACAGTTCCCTATGAAAATCACGCCATTACACGTTTCATCTAACTGCTCGGTTTTTCCGGATTCTAGTTTGGCTGACGGAAACTATGCCGAAGCCCATCATATGTATATATTTTTAAATTATTATAAAACTTCCTCTGAGGTGGGAACCGGTTTCCAACAAAGATACAAGGCTCCATCTTTGGGATGTAGTTAACACAGACAAATTCACATTTGGAACTTGAGAAAAGTCTCGTATATTTTTACTCTTCCACTCACAGATTGCACGAATTAGTCGGTTGATTTCTCTTTCTGAAAATCCCAGTTTATCCAGATTCTCCTTTAAGTATTTACTAACAAAACCTAGTACCCCAATTATTGGTATGAATATGAATTCATAGTCTGGATATAAAATCTGGAGGTTTCGAAGCGGTTGTCCTATGATATCCTCTTTTTCTTTGATTTTCAATAAGATTTTTATATCCGCAGGGCAGCTGACCTCTATGATGGTGCATACCTTTGCCCTTCTGTCTCAAACTACAATATCCGGTCTGTTCTGCTTACATTTGACAGACGTTTTGATGAGAATACACCAGTATTCCTTGAGTTGATGTTTATGAATGGATTCCATAACTGAGGGATTTTCTAAATTTATTTCAGGACGGTCTTTTTTGCGGATGGCATTAGCGACAACATCGTGCCGCATAGGGGATAGTACCGTGACGACATTTTAGGACAGCTGCTAATCACATGCGCGATGTATTCCACAGAACATGACATAGCCTACACATGCAGTTGGACTTTGGGATTACAAGAGCGTCATTGTCTCTCTTGTTCACCAAGTACTTTGTGGTAATCTCCTGTTTCTGGATTGCAAACGCATAGCCTTCAAAGTGTAATGTGATGCAATGGTCTTGTGTCCAAGAGAGGCTGCGCTTCGCGTCAATTCTACTGTTCTCTTCAAGCTTCTATGCAACATACCCATGAATAATATTTTATTTTTTGTGTATGCTGAGTGCTTTCCATCCAAGTATTCTCTGAAATAAGAGAACCCAGCTGTTTTGTGGCTGAATGGATCATCGGGAAGAAAGTGCTTCTTAAGGTCTCGCTGCCAACTCGTACAATGCTACTCACTTCACTCTTCAGCATTGCATTAATATATATATATATATATATATATATATATATATATATATATATATATAAGGATAAGAATGTGCATTGTCCGTTTAATTGGAAAATTCTATAAGTGGCTGAAGATTGTTCGACATTTTAAAGCTCATGTAATACCTACAGTGTTTAATAAAATGAAGTAGCATGAAACGATTGTACTACTCCGGCTTGAATATACTTGTTGCTTATTTCGATTATAATCACCCCATTTGAATTGTATGGATAATACCATACAAAATTCTGGTGCTTTAACTTAAGTACCATGTTCATCTGAATCTAAATATATATATATATATATATATATATATATATATATATATATATATATATATATATATATATATTGCTGCTGTTGTTCAGAAGGTGCTATTTGAGTGATACTATACGGCATTCGAAGGCCGTCTGCACTGATCTCAGGTCTCAACAACCTTCATTTCTTCTTAGATAGAGCCGTAGAGCCTGTCAACATCACTGCTTCTGTGGAAGTTCCCAGTTGTCAGAATTGTGCGGGTTTTGATATCTATGGAGTGGATTTCCTCTACAAACCTATCAAGTATCCCAAATGTTGGGAGCACTTCTAAGGAAAGAGTGCAGATCGAACGCGTTTACCTTAGTACTCGACTGTTACATTGTTTTATCGACCCCAAAGGGATGAAAGACAAAGTTGACCTCAACCGGACTTGATCTTAAAACGGAAGAAATAGCACAAAGCATTTTGTTCGACGCGCAATCGATCCTACCAGCTCACCGCCTCATTCTTATACTTGATCGATACTTAGTCTTATTGGCCCTGAAAAACAAACTCGACCTCAGCGAAATTCGAACTCAGAATTTCGTTGTGGAACAACGAAATATTATAATTTGCCATTCTTGCGTTTCTCTTAATTTCTCGCCTTTATCATTTATAGAAATGTTGACAACACAGTTATTTTAACTAATTACAACCGGTAACAGATATTGTAGAACACCACGGAGACAGTGGTGCAATTATCCAACATATGCATGTAACTGATTCCAGAACATCGGGGGGCAGTGCAGCTAATCGACATATGCATCTGCAACGACGAGCTTTGATGCTGCAAGAGTGATGCGCCAGTTCAGGAATTACGTTAGAGTTTTGTTTAGATAAATGGCAAAGACGTCATAACAAACGTCTTCACTTGAATATCTGGTGACAAAGAACTGGCTTGCCATCGAAGATCATACGCTACTTTTCAAGTTTCTAAAATCACACAAATTCTTTTACATATTTTATATGTCATCATGCATTGCCATTATTCTCTCGATTCCAATTTCTTGTATATTTTCTGAAAGACACTTGTATACACAATACACACAGATGATCGTTTGATCCATCAACCAAATCACCGACTCTTTGAATTACCGATTCGTATGAGTGGGTTTTCGACAGACAAGTGTGGCCATCGTTAAAGTAATTCTTCAGTAAAATCAGTATAAGGGGCTGGGTATCGAAACCGGATCATTGAGTTGAGCCTCGGTCGCTGAGACGCGGTTCTATACAGTTTTCGCCAGTCAGATTTCACAGTAAGAGGACACCGAACCGTATATTTACGACAAGAAATACTCAGCCACTCGGCCTTGTCTGTCAGTCTGTCTGCCGGACTGTCTGCCTGCCTGTCTTTCTATGTATGTATTTATGTATGTATGTATGTATCTATCTATTTATCTATCTGTCTGTCTGTCTATCTGTCTGTCTGTCTGTCTGTCTATCTGTCTATCTATCTATCTATCTATCTATCTATCTATCTATCTATCTATCTATCTATCTATCTATCTATCTAAACTACGAAGCGGTGACAGGAGCGAAAATCAACCGGGAAAAGTCAGTGGGCTTGCGACTAGGCACCTGGAGAAGCAAGCCCATGCCGTCCACCAGCGCCTCCGTCGTGGGACGCTGGACCGACGGCCCGGTTGAGTTGCTCGGGGTCTGGTTCGGTCCGGACCTCCAAGTGGAGAAGAACTGGAACGAGATAACGAGTAGGGTGGTCACCCTCGCCCGGCAATGGGCCGAGAGGAAACTGTCCCTAAAAGGTCGAGCGGAGGTGGCGAACACGTACATCGCGTCCGTCATCTACTACCGCCTGACCGTCGTACCTTGTCCCGACCCTACCATCACCAAACTACAACGCATCCTCTTTCGCTTCTTGTGGAAAGATGCGTCCCGATGGTCAGGCGATCCATTTGCTGTCAACACCCGTTAAAAGGAGGGCTGGGCATGCCGTGGTTGATGATGCGCAGACACGCGCTGAGACTGCGACATCTCTGGCTCTATGTAGACGACGGTGAACAGGTGTGGTCGCCGTTTGTGAGGCACGCTTCCGCCGCTCGTCTCCATGACCGAACTGCAGTCGTGGATCAAAAAGAGGCCGAGGAAGGGCGAATGGCACCGCGAGTGTCGCGTTGCTCTCAAGCAACTCTGCCGTCCTGGGTCGACCTTAAGTGACTTCAACACAACCAAAGCATTCTATAGGGGTTTAGTGGAGGGAGGTACGACGACGAGCTCGGGGCGAACCTGGACGTCGACGAGGAGTACCTGACCCGCCTGTTCGGGACGACTTTCGGGCCAGGGCCCATGGACAACTTCAGAGATCCCTGGCCTGGCAATGCTACCGAGAAGCGCTACCCGTTCGGGATAAGCTCTACAGACACGGCTCGAGAAACACGGGGCCGACCTGCCCGAGATGCGGTCAGAGCGACGAAACCGTTCTGCACGCACTCGTTCAGTGTCCAACAATTTCCGACCTGTGGGCTTATGTCGAACAACTGCTGTCACGTGTGGGACGAGTCGGTTTATCAGCTGAGTCTATCGTCAATATTGTCACGCCTCCTTCCTTCAAACGGGAAGGAAGAGCTATTTTCATCATCCTTGTGGCTATGGCGAAAGAATGTATCTGGTGGACGCGTCTGAAAGGATTGGAGACAAACACTTTCCTCTCTGGTCAATCTCTCATCAACTTCAAGTACCACTTGAAAAGGAAAGTGAGAGTAGAGAGGCAAGTTTTGTCTAGCGAATGTTTTAAAAAAAGATGGGTGAATGTAGCAAGAATGGCACGTATGAATGACGAAGCCACCTTGAGCATAGTCCTATGAACCCAGAAATCGAAAACAGAGAGTTGCTTATTTGCAAAAAAAAAAAAAAAAAAAAAGAAATATAAAATGTGACTTCATTGACCGAGGTAACCGTGGTCTTTTCCGTAGGCTTTTCTTTCCACGGGTAAACCTCACCTGTCCTCCCCTTTACACTTCATATTGACATTTCTGTGATAACGATCCCTATTGATCAATTTTTTTTTCCTCTCCCCCCCTTTTTTTATTTTTTTTTATTTTTTTTAACCCCCCCTTCTTTTTGTCCTCCTTCTCTCCTTTTACGATCCCTTTTGATCGAAACTCCCCCTTCCTTTTTTTTTTTTTTTTTTTTTTTTTTTTTTTTTAAACCTTCAAAAGAAAAGCTCTACCTTGTAATTTGTTCTATCTGTGTGCAGCCCTGTGTGGCTAATAAAGAAACATATCTATCTATCTATCTATCTATCTATCTATCTATCTATCTATCTATCTGTGCATCTGAATATATATATATATATATATATATTATCAATAATACTAAAGGATAAAATTAATTAATTAACTAGTAATTAATAATTCCACCAATAGAAGTCGGCATGATAAAAGGACCATTTCTCAGTAAACTTAAACAATATTTTATAATTACGAGTATAATTATAATTAGGGTTCAGCAAAGATTTACCACATACCGAAGTTTAGAAATAGCAGCCAAAGAACCTTAGCTATTTCTTCTAGAAGAAAAAATAGCTAAGGTTCTTTGGCTGCTATTTCTAAACTCCAGTATGTGGTAAAGCAAATCTTTGCTGAACCCTAATTATAATTATACTTGTAATTATAAAACATTATATATATATATAATATATATATATATTTTAAATATTATATATATATATATATATATATATATATATATATTATATAATATATATATATATATATATATATATATATATATATATAATATATTATATATAATATATATATTATATAATATATATATATATATACACACACACGCGCGTCTGAAAGTATTTAAACAAGACACATTAAATATGTGACAATAATAATTTATACAATATTCGATCTGCTTCTAATTCAAAATTTTATTTTGTTTTATTTGTGCGACGCTGTTGCACGGCACCAGACAGATTCTGTGCTATTTGCACGTCCCTCAGATCACCGATTTGAATTCGTTTCGAGGGTGACTCGAGTATACGCTACTGATGACCTGAAAGAATAGCGAAATATCAATATCTACCGTTGTCGTTCATCTACGGACCGAGCGAGAAAGCTGAATAGATAGATAGATAGATAGATAGATAGATAGATAGATAGATAGATAGATAGATAGATAGATAGATAGATAGATAGATAGATAGATGGATAGATAGATAGATAGATAGATAGATAGATAGATAGATAGATAGATAGATAGATAGACAGACATATAGATAGATAGATAGATAGATAGATAGATAGATAGATAGATAGATAGATAGATAGATAGATAGATTGCTTGATTGATTGATTGGTTTGTTGATAGATACGTAGATACAAGGTTCAGCACAGTTTCCGTCGACCAAATCCTCGCACAAAGTGTTGCTTAATCCGAATGTATAGTGAAAGAAACATGAAAAACACCGAGAATATAACAGGAAGTACACTCCCATAGCTCCAAAGTGTAGGATTGAACGTAGATCCTTGCGTCTTGTGAAGCTTACTTTAAACCACATGACCTTGCCTGGGCGCTAGGTCTTTTAAATTTTAATTAAGGGCTTCACCAAATCGTTATGTTTCTATTATAACATTAAACTATACCATCTGCAATGATAAATATTTATTTTACAATTAACGCAAAATCTTATGTTAACCATGTTCAGGTGCAATGTGTTTGTTCCTCTATTAACGGCTTTTTTATTATTAATTATTCCTCTTTTACATGTCATAATTTAATTCTCATATAAATATGCTTTTCTATAATATTTTATGGCTTTTAAGATAGCATCCATAGCGCCACCTATCTTGTGCTCTTTAATGTCGATGTAATCATCCGTAAAATTACCTGAGTGAAAACAGTACATTTCTCATTACTATCCTTGCTTTTAATTAGTTGACATAGTTAAACTGTTATTATTATTATTATTATTATTATTATTATTATTATTATATCATTATTATATAAGCTAATACATTTGGGGCTCATTTATTTACCTATTACTTACAGTTTTTCACTATTTTTCATACTTTATTCGTCTTCAACATATAACGATGACATTATTTTATGTCAGTGTGTTTTTAGTTCTGAACCATATATCAACCTAGATTATCTCTCCTCGTCTACATCATCTCTTTCCCGTAAATATGATGGTTGCATATTGGTGTAACTTTCATACTAATTCTGCACTCAATAACTATACTGCCGAATTACTCATATATCCATCAGATGTTGCAGTCAACAGGCTTAGGAATTAATAGAGACTTATTCCAATAATACACTCCAAGTTTTACCCGGATAACCACCCCTAAATGTTACCGTATTTGCTCGTGTATAAGTTGCAGTTGTGTACATGTCGCAGCCCTAATTTTGGTGTTAAATCTTGGTCCAAATTTTTCTCCCTTATTTGTTTTAGCTTTGTCCCGTGTATAAGTCACAACTTAGATTTATTCTTTTCTTTTAAAATCAAATAATAAACTCAGAGCCACTGGTACGCGAGGAAATATTGTGATTTCTATACTAAGGCGATTAATTGAAATTAGTTTTTGGTTTGGCATCCGACAGATTATTAAAGAGAGGTTATAATTCTTTAACGAGAACGCCTTCTGTTTGATAACCTTATTCCAATGGAATAACGGTAACACACTTGTTAGTTTACATGTACAGGTTTCATATTTTGACCAAGTTGAAATACTTCGAAAATCTAAGACAGACTAGAAATGAAATCTGTGATTCTCTTCCACCAATTCCCGATATGGCTGATTGCCTGAATTGTTTTTGGAGCGCGAAAAAGGGAGCCGAGGAAAGATGTGTATTGGGTTATAAACAATTTAATATCTTCCTCATCTGTGTAAACACTCTCAGACATGAGGAGGGACAGACGAAACAGAAGTTATTAAAAAGCCCCGACTCTACGAAAACAGTCTGAAGGTTGTAGGATTCCGCCAGACTCAGCTCTGAGTAGAATACTGAGCAATGTATGTTATTGATTATGTCCTGGTAATTCTTATTCTTTAAAAAGCTTTTGGTTGTTCATCATTGTTAGAGTGGATGAAATAATGGGGCTGACAGTTAACATTAGCGTCGTTGAAATTGAGGTCATCCGTCCATGGTACACTGTGTCACTTCTCCGCCAAAGAAGCTTGAGAGGCGGTTGGACGGAACTTACATTCGCCTCCTTATGAGAGCTCAAAATCTCTCGTGGAAGCGTCATCCAACCAAAGTACAAATATATGGGAAGTTACCACCTGTATCATCTCTTGTGAAAGGTAGAAGAGTCCAGTTTGCTGGACATTGTTGTAGAGCTGAAAACGAGGTAATTTCTACTCTGCTCGCGATACCAGAGGGACGCACACTCTCCTACCCTGATGTAATCTCCAGGGATACAGGCATCCAGCAACCTCCGTAATGCTATGATGGACCGTGAAGTCTGGCGTAGCATGGTAAATTCCATTGTCTCGACCACGGTCGGACAACGATGATGAACCGAAACCATTTGTTATATCTCCCGCTCTAGATACCATGGCAGTATCATTTGCTAGTGTTGTCTGCGACACTTCATAAATGTTTGAATGAAATGAATGTCAGAACCTCCAATATCACATTGCCAATAATCTGTCATTTCGTGGATAAGCGCAGGTTTGGCAGTGTGGTAAGAAGCTTGCTTCCCAACCACATGGTTCCGGGTTCAGTCTTACTGTGTGGCACATTGAGCATGTGTCTTCTACTATAGCCTCCAGCCAAACAAAGTCCTGTGTTACTTGGAAAAGAATGCGTGGCGTTCGATCATATAATAATATAAATATATGCATATATACATACATATATGTACATACCTACATCTATATGTATATATAAATGCATAAGTTTAACACAATGAGAAACGAAAATATAAAAACAAAAACATAGAAACGAACTTTTTTTGAAACAACGAAAAAAACAGAGAAACAAGACATTCAACACAAGGAATATTCCCCTTCTTCAGTTGTCCCTGTTTCAGACAGACAGACAGATAGATAGATAGATAGATAGATAGATAGATAGATAGATAGATAGATAGATAGACAGACAGACAGACAGACAGACAGACAGATAGATAGATAGATAGATAGATAGATAGATAGATAGATAGATAGACAGACAGACATAGAGACAGACAGACAGATAGATAGATAGACAGACAGACAGACAGACAGACAGACAGACAGATAGATAGATAGATAGATAGATAGATAGATAGATAGACAGACAGACAGACAGACAGACTGACAGACAGACAGACAGACAGACAGATAGATAGATAGATAGATAGATAGATAGATAAAGAGAGAGAGAGATAGACAAATACGTATAACTAGATAAATATATATATATACATATAAATATATACACGCATATACATATATACACACCCACCCGCACACATATATACATATGCTCATACACATGCATATACGTTAATGACTATGTAAATGTGTGTGTGTGTGTGTGTGTGTGTGTGTGTATTGTTCGAATGCAGGCAGGTTATATGTATCTATACATTCTTTTGTGCATGTATACATCCTTGTCTTTATCTGAAGGTATTTCTACGTGTATATTTTTATATGTCTACCTCACGAGCCCTATGAGGTAACACGAACACCCCGGCGCTGCGGCGGCGCTGCAGTGCCGTTTCTGCTGTGTAATAGATCGTTCACACCATATGGTTTGATGCATATTAAAAAAATATCACTTTGCAAATATTTCGCATTCATTGAAGTACTTGAACTTTCGGTTTCGAATCTTGCTATATATACTTATATTTATATTTATTTATCTATTTCACCGTCGAGTTCTTCGTTTGTTGTTTTGGTTTTTTTCTTCGAGGTGTATTAGTCTTGTTGTTCGGATAGGTTCCGATTGACGTCTAATTTAAACTTTGAAATATATTCTAGAGAATGGTTTGTTGTTGGAACTATTTATAAAGTGGCATCGTCTGTGTGATGTAGAGGATGCCTGTGGGGAGGGGGGCAATGAGGAAACAAGAGTCACTGATGATCAGACGTGTGCGTTGTGGTTACTTAGAACGGAGGGGGAGAAGGAGAAGAAGAGGACGATGAGTTGGAAGAGGAAGAAGAAACAGAAGATGATGATGAAGAAGAAAATGAAGAAGAAAAAGAAAATAAAGAAAAAGAGGAAGAAGGTTATAGTCCACTCATTTCCTGCCACCAAACCTATTGAAACCTAAATTAGCTCCTATGATTCCCTCCTTCAACTTTTCTTATTTGCCTCTGGTCTATAATAAATTTCCTTTAGAAATAGACAGGTTTTTTTTCTTTCGAAACATTTACTTCAAAAGACTTTCATCCTTCAGTTCCATAAATATGGTAATTCCTGCTTTCTTTTGCTTCGAAAGGGAACGAAACAAAACTTTAAAGGAATGCATTTCTATAGAGAGTATCGCTGTTGTTGTTGTTTAACCCCAAGGTCAGTCATAATGTAACAAAACTATATCAAATGTGCTCCTATTGTGAACATCTTACATTGTACGATGTAGCTTTCATTTTGTAAAGAGAACAGGGTATGGTTTAAAGGAATCTGAGTACTACATAGAGGTTCAGATACATTCCAGCCGTGCCCATACCTTTGGAAGTATTTATAGCTACATAGATTTATTTTGACCGTTCTCTCTTTTTACTGTGGCAGTGAGTGATTTGGGGTAGATTTG
Source organism: Octopus sinensis (assembly GCF_006345805.1). NCBI lineage: Eukaryota > Metazoa > Mollusca > Cephalopoda > Octopoda > Octopodidae > Octopus > Octopus sinensis. Next base: position 10,449 of record NW_021836525.1, on the reverse strand, counting down.
CCAACAGTTTCTTGCAGGTAGAGAGATCATGTACTGGATTCCTCTCTGACATGAACCCCCTGTTGTTGGTGAATAAGGAAGATTGTCCGGTTTAAAACATATAAAATCTAAACAAAGAAGCGACAACAAAAACTATAAAATCTAATGGAAGAGTGAATCCATTGACAGATACACAAACAATGCAGAAATGTTTTATGAGAGATAATAGACGAGCTTCTTACAGAGGGTTATGTATTATTTCATAATTCTATAAAGCAGAGACAGTCTCTGGTGCGGCTTACTAAACACTGACCGTAAAACAAAACAAACAATAAAAAGGCAGGTGTTTCAGAATGACTATAGTTCACCTGTTCAATGGGTGTAGTTAAAATTGCAATACTTTTCAATGCAAATCATGTGATTTAGCACTTCATGGCATTAAATGAGCACTACTTGAATCGGGTAGCCCAAATCTAGGGTGTGGTACCCTGCCATCGTGTATTTTCTTAGAGATACGAATGATAGAATAGTATCACATGCAACGTTGTTATACGTCGCCACCTATACTGTATTACTGATGTTAGAGGTGTCAGGTAAAATCGTAATTAATTGTGGTACTAATTAAACTAGATCTAACAATTAGAAGAATACGTGGCCATAGAGATTTGAATTTTAAGAACAAAAACTGATCCGAGCTCAGTCAACTAAATTTTTAACCCAGGCTGAGTCGATTGAGTCGATTGCTCAGTCCCCCCATTGGAACGCTGCCCATTTCCAATCTGCGCTATGCTGACGATATTGTCCTCTCAGGAAGCTGTGAAGCAGAAGTGCTGGAGCTCATCACCGGACTGGGAAAAGTATCAGGAGAATACGGGATGGAGATCAGCTCAGAAATACGAAAGATCCTGATTAATAGTAACAACCAAAACATAGCAGGCAATATTGTACTGGATGGAGAAAGTGTTGCTGAAGTGAACGCCTTCAAGAACCAAGGATCCACTTTGACCAAGGACGGTAGATCTTAAAAGGAGACAACATGACTCAGTTCAGCTGCTGTGACGAAGCTGAACACCATAAAAAAAGCAATTCAATTAGTTTTCCAACAAGACTCAGAGTGCACAAATCCCTGGTGATTTTGATCATTCCGTATGGGTGTGAGAGCGGAACTCTTACAACTGACACGGAGCAAAGAAGCCAGGCATTTGAGCCCTAGTGCTTCAGAAGACCGCTACACACGTCGTACATAGAGCATAAAACAAACAGCTTTGTCAGGAAGCTAGTCAACAAATATGCTGGCAAACAGGAACCGTTCTGTGAACTGGTAAAAAGATGAAAGCTTTCCTGATACAGTCATGTATCCCACCACACCTGCCTGTCCAGGACCATTCTTCAGGGCACCAGTTTAGGGAAGGCGAAAGAGAGGCAAAGAGAGAAAAACCTGGTTTGACGACGTCAAGAACTGGGCAGGTCACGATACTGTGAACCTGCTGTGCATAGGACAGAGAACAAAGACTAGTGGTAACGGCCGACTTCAAAAGAGCATAGAATGGCACCTCAAAGACTAGTTGCATTAGATAAAGGACCTTGCTAGTGATGATGATGATGAAGAATCAGCTGAAGATTTTCATCTAAGCTCAGTCAACTGGATTTTTAATCCAAGTTCAGTTTCCCTAAATTTCATTCACACTTGGTCAGTTAAGATCTTACGTCAGAGGTTTTTCATTCATGATCAGTCTCCTAAAGTTTTAATCCGAATTCGGTCACCTGAAGGTTTAGTCCTAGCTCAGCCAGATGCGGCTTCAACCCGATCTTAGCCTCTTAAAGTTTTAATCCCAGCTGACATAATTGAATAGGAATACAATTCATCCCACTGCAACTAATCTATATATTGGTTTCAATCGCTAAAACTGCCAGGCTGGAGCACTGCCTTCTAAGATATTATTGGATATATCTACCAAAAAGCTGTGTTTGGCGCTATTTTATATTGATACCTGAAAGATGAACGGCGAAATGGATCTAAATTGATTTGAGATTTAGAACGTAAAGGAACGTAACCCTAATACCACAAGGCAATTTATACAAACTCCTGGCGATTCCCCGCTCTATTTCCCAAGCATCAATGTAGAAGAAATATTTATAATAATATCTTATTAATAAGAAGGAAGATATAAAAGACATCAGATGTGATCAGAGAGATGGAATCGAACACACTGCTTCCTGTACAATTTAAAAAGCTCATTACACAAATTAAGATAATTCATTGCGGTTTCAATTCTTGGTTGAAGATAGTTTATTTTTGCCCAAACTAACAACAGAAACCAACAAAAACGCCATTACAGGGACAATGGAGATGCGAAAATTCCTTTCGAAACGAATTCTAACTTCTGAGGCTTAGAAGAAAAAAAAACTCCGGTTGTTCGTTGGTGGAATGTTTTTGCTCATGGGCTTGTTTTGCCAGAGTCGACCTAGGGCTAACCGACAATGTCAATATAAGATCACATAAGACTATCTATTACGAACATTGTGTTTTGTGAGAATAAGGATCCACAGCTGAAATGGAACTCAAATATTTAGATAGGATGAGGCATATTATACGGTGACACCTAAAGCTTTACTCGCCAACAGATACGCTTTAACCATACTTCCATTCTCTGACTTCACGATTATTTCACACTCATCCTATCCGCCTCCGTTGCTAAAACTCCACTATGTGTGCCCTCACATTTTGTGTCTTGTATTTACAGTATACATGGCCCAACAACTACAAAACAATGGCTTGTTGACACTGCTAAAGCGGCAGTTCTGCCACAAGTCTCGGAAAACTCTAGAATCTTTAACGTAATCGACGAACACGAAATTTTCGTTTGTTCTGTCATTTTCCGGTTTCGCATCCTTTATATTCATTACACACACACACACACACACAGACACACACACACACACACACTCACACACACATTGTACAGTGCA